>NC_056750.1:369008096-369198096 GCF_019279795.1 Protopterus annectens
TGTAATGCTTTGCACTAATTATGGCAAAGGTAATGACTATGTTCAAATTAACTTATCAGTCAGACACTCCTTGGAAAACTGCATTCCACTCTGGATTTAATGAACATAGTTTTAGCAAAAAGGCAAACAATAATGTGCTAAACTTGTTACAGTTTAAAAACAAAATGCAAGAAAACCTCCTCCAAAAAGAACAACTTGGAACACCGAGTGATATTTTTATTAGAGAAAAAAACAGAGATATCACTTTTGTCTACCTTGTTTAATAGACTTCTTCAGACTCTGAGATACAAATTACCCATGTTTCATTAAGTAGTAAAAGTACAGTGACATCATCAAAGGTTAACCGATTTAAAGAACGATTTCATTGTAGACTGAGTTGCATCTAAAAGCTAACAGCTTAATTTTTCATTTATTCAGGACACATCTAAACATGAATATGAGTGTTTAAACCAGACATCTTTGTGGTATTCAGTCTCATCTCCTACTCATATTCTTTATTGTCCAGGAATCCCTTAGCATCATAACTCCTGATGTCAGATTCAACAACATATTAAAAAAAAACATGTTTAAAACTAGCATATTTTGCGATATGGCTAGCTAACACATCCTTGTTATTCTTCCTAATGACATGACTTTTGAACTGAGTTTTCCAGTAGTCCTGCCTAAATAAAATGCTTGCCATGTTAGACACTCAGGAACATACACCACAAAAGTTGTATTACAATTGCAATACTTTGGGGCAGCATAACTTCTACCACTGTTTACAGACAAAAAAGGACTGCTGGAAATGACTTTACATTGTTTACACATATTGCAGGAATACATTCCCACGAGTCTAGTTTCTTGGCTGTCACTCATCTTGGGTCTCTCTAGTTTAGTCTTGATATTGTAACACTTTGTGTTGATAAAAATTGTAGGCTCCCCTACTACGTATTCTACAAATGGGTCTTAGCAAAAATTCACCAATTGTTTTTTTTAATTATCTCTTTAATTACAGGTGTATCAAGGGTATTGGATAGAGCCAAACCCATAGTATAATTTTTCCTTCTTCTTAGTCAAAGTCACTTGTTCCTGTTTTCACCATTCACCTTCACGAATGGTCTGTATAAGTGCTGTCTTTCAACTATAATCTTATTTTCTAGTTTTTCAACTTAAACTGGGGGTAACCCCCCTCTTTAAACGTATTTATCATTATACACAATTCTACTTTGAAATCTGAGTCTTTGGTGGTAAGTTTTCTGATTCTCATCATTTGTTATTTCATTATATTGTATTTCTGAAAAGTCAGGTCTATACTACTGTAGTGCAAATAACTGTTGCTATCCAGAGATTTTCTTGCTACAACCATGAGGGGCTTAGATGGATATATGTTATAGCTCTGTGACCTAGCAGATCTGAATTGATTAGTAGCTCATGAGCTGGAAGAACTAGGCAGGGGAGGATGATAGGGAATGGCTGTTGTTAGCCCACACATCCTTGCGGGTGGGGGACTACTCTGGTTCACCACTGGAGTGACACATAGAAGCACTAGAGATCACACCCTATCAAGCACATGGTGCTATGGTGCAAATGCATGAGCCAGAGAAGTCAGGGTGTAGAGGTGTGTTTTGACTGCAAGTATCATGCAGTAGAGCTCTGTAAGTCAGCTATATTGAAGGAGGGGGGAGCTTAACAAGAGTGGTAGGTAGGCTGCATCACAGGACCAGAAGGCTGGTTGGCCTAATTAGAGTACTGAGGCTGAAAAGAATGAGCCATAGGGCTCTTGCCTAGCCTGGGACTACCTTGCTGTCTGGAACCAATGGGCTGATGGGTGCAGGAATGGAACCTGCTGTGCACACCCATGTGGAAAAGCAAACAAAAAATGTTTAGGTGAGAGGTTTGATTGAATTTCAGTGGTAGGCTGTCTCACAGTTTTGTGCCAAGGTTTGAGAAAACATGGTCAGAGTATGCAAGTGAGTTAGGTCTAGGTAGGATGAGGGCATTGTTGGAGTTGAAGCAGAGTTCATATACAGTTGAGAAAGTTTTAAGATCTTTATTATTTTTCCAGATTCTTTGCAAACCTTTCCCCCTTCATTCATATTTTTATATTTATGAACTTGATAACCTCCAAATTGTCTGAGTCCCTTTTACTGGAGAGACCTAGAAATAGAAAGAAGTAATGAGAATCACTTGTTACAGTGTGTGCATGTGGGAGCTGAAGGATTTCTAGCCAGATTTTAAGGTTTGTTGCCAAACACCTTAATCACTCTGTTGTACTATATATGTCCATTTATTCCTCTGAGTTACTTATATCTTTGGATTATTGTCTCATGTATAATCAGGTCTACCACTGTATTTTGAAGTTGTGACTTATTGCATGTGGGTTGTTCTGTGATGCTTTATCTTGCTACAGTGGTATAAAGGACCCCATTCCTCACTCAATACCCAAATTGTTCATTCAGCTTTCATACTTTAGTCATAGTAGGGTGACGCTCCATGTACAAAAGATAGTAAAGAAACATAGTAGTTTTACTAGTGTTTTCTCTGGATGTAAAACTGTATTTGTACTCATAATACAAACTCCTATAATGGACATTCATGGATTTTGTGACCAACAAAAAGGAGCTTAAATCTATTCATACTGACAAAACCTTTTGATGATTAAAAACAGATAATTTAGCCTTCTTGATTTCATGGGTAATTGTTCCCATAGCTCAACCAATTGTACCGAGAACAAAACTGTCCACATTTAAGGTCATTGCCCTGTCTGTATACAATAACAGATTGCTATGGCTGGTACTAATGACGTGATTCATAAGCCTAACATTTTAAGTAGCTGCCAGGACACTGTTATGGACACAGGTATATGCTTTAATAAGTTCTTCCTTTTTAAGACTATAAAAGGCATAGTGTAACACCAACATTTCTAATCCCCTGTCATATGACATGCTTTTAAATCACAAGATTTTACAAATGAAGATTCATTGTATGTGCTCTAATACCTTGATGTTAGAAATAGAGTACAAGCAAATGGTTAAGCTAGTTCTTATAAAAGACAGGAACTAATTTAGATGGTATGAGATTTCTACCAGACATGCTTATTACATATTCATTTATTTTTGTTTTTATTTTATAGTCCAGTTATTTACTTGAATCAGGATAACATAAAAGATTATAATTGGGTCACTGATCCTAACCAGTTTGTGAGAATCTGTAACAAAAGGTATAATCAAGGACATGAGTGCATTTCTTAGTTATCCCTGTGGAATCTTAGCTTCCTCAGTCTATTAGCTTTTAAAAAAGTGAAGAAATGTGACATACCTTAATGGCTTTAAAACCTGTAACACACTTTGCAGTGCCACACAAAGTGTATCCAGAAATGAAGTACAACTCTAATCAAGGAACTGCATTAAAAGCTGTTAAGATGGTCAGTACGTTTCTTTGTTGTACTTTTTTTAAATTTCTGTGACAGCATGAGCATTAAACCACATTGCTTGATAATACAGAAAATTCATAACCTTGCGGTGACAGGTATGTTATAGCTACAGTTTAACTTATAAACCTCTATAGCAAGGTTATTCTTTCTGTTTCCAAAGCATAATCACTGTATTGTGTATATTCTATATAATCGACTATATCACTTCTAGTTAATTAGGAGAACAGACTCTTGGCTTTAAAAATGCAAACAGTGGGCAGACTATTCTGTGTGGCTTCTGGGCAAGTATTACAATTATTCTCCCTGTTAGTGCTTCTTACTTTACCTGAGTTGGTAATGACATGCTAGTGTAGTAATCTTCACAAATGGTGGGAGACACATTATCATCATTGTGAAGGGACGCTTGGGATTAGGTTTGATTACTGTGAATATCTTCAAAATTTGATTAATTTATGAGACTTAATTGATTACTGTTTATGTCATAGAACAACCATCACTAAGAGAGATCACAAAACTGTGAGGGTAAGGAAGTGTCCTTTATCCTACCTAAGGTTGTACGGTCTTGGAGCTAGTATATTTAGTGATGTGAAGGTGTGGGGGATACAGAGGGAATCCCCCAAGAAAATGCTTTTTTTTTAAAGTGTTATGCATCATTGAATTTTTGTCCTTCATTTTGCATTTTTGCTGTAATTCTTTTTATGAAATTGCTATGAATCCAGTTGTTGAATATGGAAAATCAGGCATATCATAAGCCTAAGAATATTTCTCACATTTATGTCAAGCAATTCCACTCCGGAATTTAGGTGGGCATTCAAAAGCAAAACAAAACTAGACAGCATCCACGTTTTTCATCCTAAACGTACAATGGTATGTCCACCCCAGAAAAAAGCAAATAGGTATGCCTGCAGCCATCAGACATAACATAAATACTACCATGTTTACCTATATTGTTTATGAACAGGCCATGATATGGAACATGGAAAACAGCAGCTTTTCAGGAGACATCAGGAATCCCTCAATGTGTACCAAACCAAAACAAGGCTAGTAGACTTGTTGGGCCAGCCTGCCATGTCTGCACATCTGCAGCTGCAAGGTGACACAGATGTCTTACCTAAGGAGAAGCACACTGAAAAGGAGGTGGAGGGAGACCCTGGAACAATGTACTTCTTGGAGGACAATTATGCCTGTGGGTGTCATGTCCATGGACTCAGGGTTTTTACAAAATGTTTGGCTTAAAAAGTAATATCACACTGCAAGAGCAAGGGTATCTGTATCTTTTCTTACTTAGGTGACTGCATGACTCAGGAAGGGATTCAGAGGTTAAAGGAGTGCACCTCAAACTGCCTCAACAGACTAATTTTCTCCCCAAAAGCAAAGCAGTCCAAATGTTGTCCAGCTGTAACATTGGCCCTCCTGAGGACCATTCTGGACATTAATTCAGCAAAAGCATACCTCCCAGAGGGAAAAAAAAGTTGAGTACCTTACTGTCCATCTTCTGAATATGTTAGAGAGATCAGTAGTAATGGCCAGGGAACATGGCATCCACTGTATAAGTGGTGTTCCTAGCCAGGTTGCACCTGAGGAAACATTGGTTCCTAAGTAATGTCTGCGACCAGCAGTCTTAGTTCTAGGAATGTAACATCCAAATCCTGCCATGTGTAAGAGATGAACCAGAATGGTGTGTCTAACTGCAAAAGAATGGGGGCTTACCTTTCAGACGGACAACTCCAAACTAGACTTTAAGCAACAATGATTATGACATGACATGGAGGCCATACATCATGGACCTCAAAGTGAAGAAGATTATGGCTGCCATTTAAACTATCAAGGCTTTAAAGAGAGGAAACTTGAGATTCCAAAAGTCATTACAAAAGTCATTACAGACGTCAACATAGTTATGTGAAAATCAAGGAAAAACATATTCTTATCAACCCTACATGACAGGCATTGGGCTTTAGTACAGGCTCTGGAATGCAGTTTGCTCCTGAAAGCAACTTATTATGAGCACAGGAAAATTTCATGGCATAACAGCTAAGCAGGACCTCAGCAGATCTGCACAAATGGATTTAGGTGGGGTTACCTTCTTATACCTCACAAACAGTTGTATCAGATATTAACTTCTTTGTTTCTCTCAGCAGTAGACAATTGGAAAAATTCTGCAATTGAGCTCCATGCAAACAGGCTTAGGCAGTAGTTGCCTTCTTTCAAGACTGGACAAGTCCATTTCTTTATGCTTTCTCTCCTACACTCTTGCTCCCCAGGGTATTGATTCATAGTTAAGTACTAGGCTAGTTGCCCTTGTGGGTTTTCTCTTTGTGAGAATCAAACCTGGTACCTCTTGCCTCTGAGGTAAACACTGTAACCATTATGCCAATTCCCAATCAGAAGTTAAAGGAGGAGAGTCCAGAAATTAATCTAATTGCCATATTCTGGCCAAGAAACAGTGGTTCTGCCAGTAGCCACTAGCGTGAGTTCTAAAATATGGAGACTGAATGGCCAAAAGAATGAACTTAGATATTCTAAGTCCAATATGCCATTTCTCAGAATATTTCCTTTTCTCTGAGATATAAAACAATGAGTAAAAAGGTCACACAGAAAAAACAGTCAGTAAAAACTAAAAGAAAAACCGAGCCAAGCTAAATTTCCCACTGTGTGATGCCTTAAAGCCTCTTGTATTAGAGGTAATGTGGGATATATGCAAATGACCCCTTAAGGACATCAGGTGTTTCAGCTATATGGCAGTTCTGAATGCTCATTACCTTTTTCCTTTTTAAGTCTATTATGGAAAAATTCCGGCCAATAAAGCCAAATCCCACTAGCTGTGGGCATGTATGTTTCAGCCTTCTTATGGCATCATCAGCATAGCATACGTGGACTGTTTGGCTAACATTTGGAAACACAGGGTTGTCATACTCAGGCCCAGGTTGTTTTAAACCATCCGTCTTTGGCTGCTCTGACATTTGCTACCTCAGCACTGGAGACCCATCACAAGTATGGCCTCCTGATTCAATACAGTATTCTTAGGTGGTTTTCTTCAGGTTTTGCTCAGAGGTGAGTCAGGGATCCTTTACTTTCGGACAGCCAGTTCCATAATGACTATTATCTGAAGTAGTTTACTTCATTTGATCTTCAACCTGTGGGTACTGGATCCAAGCCAGTAACTTCACTAGCATCTGTTTCGATCGCCAAGCTCCTTCCTGTACCCATAATACACCACCACTACCTTCCATCCTCCAGATCTCGTTTGCCGTGGCTAACCTAAGCATCGTGAGTCTGAGATCCAAGTTGTGAGTAGGGTTTCTGTCTTTATTAGCATTTTTGAGTGTGTGTATTTACTAGTGTAGGTTCTCCTCCTCCTCCCCTCACTGGTGCGTCGAGTTAAAGCATTTTCTCTTAGCTTTTAGGTAGTTAGGTAGTTTTAGTTTATAGTTGTCTTCCCCTCCCCCCTCAGTCTTCCGTGTGCTTGTCTGAGTGTGTGATGAGCAGCGTGTGTTGTGAAAACTTGTTTGAATAACTCGTTTAAATTTGTTTAAAAGTTTACTCTTGTAGTGGGACATGCCAGATCTTCCCAAGCAAGTGTTTAAAAGGTGCACTGTGTGGCCACAAATTGTCGCCTGCTGATGGCCACACTGTTTGCGTGCTGTGTTTGTGTGCAGCCCATTTGAACACAGACTGTTCTGTTTGTGGGGGTTTTAACCCATGTGCCCTCAAGGAACAGTGGGCCAAGTTAGTTTTGAGGGGCCTGCTACTTTCTACGGAGGTGGCCACCTCCTCTTCTACTTCGGTTACAGCTGTTGCTGTGGCCACCTCTCCTTCTACTCTTGTCCTTCCTTCTCCTCTCTCCCAGGCTGGGACTCTCCCTCCTACTTCTAAGCCTGCAGAAATGGAGCACAAAAAAGGCAGAGAGAAGGAGAGAGAGCACCATCCAGATAAGAGAAAGAGGTCCCCGGATCTTTCAATTCTGTCAGGACCTCCCACTAAAAGTCAGTCTAGGCACCATGACTCCCCTTGGTTCTGATCTCCTAGATTTTCTCCAGAGCTGGAGGAGCCCTGACCACCCTCTAGAGCCTCGGTTCCTTGACACGCCAGGTTGGAGTCCGTGACTTTGTTGCAGTCCATGCACAGCATCTCTGAAGTCGACATGGATAAAATGATGCAGAGGTTTATTTGCACACAAATTCAGATAGGAGTTTTGCCACCCCCCTATCCCTCTGGAGGGGGGAGCTTGCTTCCCTTCTTTACACCAGTATCTCCTTCTCCGAGCTGACCCCCGATTTCGGAGTATATGGATCCGAGGAAGGCCCTAGTCAGGGGATCAGCGCTGGTGGTACCTGTCTCCTTGATGCCGGCAGCTGCCTGGAGCGTGTCAGATCCAACCAGTTTGGATCCGAGTGGCTCTCAGAGCTGGAGCCTGGGTGTCAGATCCAAGGGGGTGGAACTTTTTCCATGGGCTCAGATGTTGTCGGGTCAAGTCCCCCCCCCCTTGGAGTGCCATCTACTTCGGGCCTGACTCTGATTCCCTCGTTGAATCCGGGGAGAGCGGTTCCCTTACTGGTGTCCCAGGAAGCTCGTTCTCCCTTGGCGTTCGATGGTGTAGAAAAGGTTCTCTCCAATGGAGGCCCCTGACTATATCTTCAGACTCCACCCCAACTCCTTCTGCTTTGTGTGCGAATCCTATCATTTTATAAGAGGGACAGCCCATGCTTGAGAAACCCCAGGCGGTTCCCCCTGAGGGATCAAGTGGTTTGCGAGTTCCCTCCGGAAAGCCCCACTGGAGAGGTACCTCACAAGCATATGTGCAAGAGGAGGCACTTGGAATCCCCCGAGTTCCTCACTGAGGACATGGATTTGGATGACATGGAAGGTTCCCCCAGATCACCTCCCGAGGATGTCTCCTTTGGAGACATCATGGAAATCTTATGCTAGCGATGAGGTGGTCCACCCCAAAACCTTCCTTGGATGAATCCATGTTTGTGGAGGCTTTGGCATGGGCCCATCTACTTCCTGGGTGTCCCGTCCCACATATCACCTGGTGGACTTGGTCACCTCATGGGCCTGGAAGGAGCCAGACACTGTGGTACCAATCCCTAAACGTCCAGACAAAATTTTGAGCCCCCCTACAGACAGACCAGTGTGGAATAAAGGATCCCCTGTAGACGCTATGGTGGTAGCAGCCACCACCAAAAAGGAACTAGCCCAGGAGAGTTCCTCTGTCCATTCCCCTGACCATGAGTCTAGGATGATGGACTGCCTAGGGAAGCGGGTTTATGCATCAGTGACTTTTTCTATCAGGGCGCTGAACTATTTGGCCCACATTACTAGAATACAGCGCGACCTGGTTAAGGAACTGGCTGAGTCTCCCCCAAAGTCCATATCGCAGGAGAACAGAGCTATGTTCTCCGTGAGGATGGCTACCTTGACAGCAGTTTCAAACATGTCCATGCAACTCCTCTCACATGCTACTGAAGGAGTGACTAGGGAGGCTGGGTCCAGCATGTCTATGAGGTGTAACTCCTGGCTCAGATTATGTCAGTTCAGGAAATTCTTCAAGGTGTCTTTCGCAAACACCCCTTATGATGGTTTTACCCTTTTTGGTAAGACCGCCTGAGACACATTGGTCCAGAGTGAGAAAGATGGGAAGACAGTGTCTGCTGTTGGAATCCGCTTCTCGAACCCTCAAAGATCCTTTTCCCGGAATCAGTGAGGGCAAAAGAAGATGTGGTTCCGGAAGTCTTAGTATTCCTGGGACACTCAGGGCTCTTCTTCCCCTACAGGCAGAGGGGGACAGGATAGATGTCAGCCCAGAGGCAGAGGGGGTCCGAGGAATTTTGGGTCTTGAGAACCTTTCTTGGACAGGCCCACACAGCAACCCTGAGGGGTTGCCCAACTGCTCTGCTGTGGAAGCAGTCGGGGGTCACCTGTCATTACACCTGGTGGCATGGGACTCTGTTTCATCAGACCATTGGGTGGTTCAGATAATTTCCAGAGGCTATTCAATCCCATTTGTGGTTCCTCCCACACCTTTCAAACACCTCCCAGATGTACCACCCATGCAAAGGAAGGCAGCAGCAGCACTAGAAATCTCTAAGCTGCTAGAGAAATAAGCCATCAAAGCAGTCCCCCCAGATCAGTCTGGATTGGGCATCTACTCCAGGTTCTTTTTGGTGGGAAAAAAGACGGGGGACTTAAGGCCCATTCTGGACCTATCTACTCTGAACCTGTCAGTTACCAAATAAAAGTTCCGGATGGTTACTTCACACTCCGTCATGCTGTACCTGCAAGAGAGCAACTGGATGTGCTCTTTCGACCTCCAGGATGCTTACTATTACATAAAGATGCACAGAAGGTCCAGGAGGTTCCTCCACTTCTGGCTAGGAGCCAGTCATTATCAGTTCTGAGCCCTACCCTTTGGTCTCACCACAGCCCCCAGGGTGTTCACCAAAGTGATGGCAGTAGTAGCGGCTCACCTGAGGCTTCAGGAGATTCAGGTCTACCCTTGCCTGGACGATTGGCTGCTTACTGCTCCCACCAAGTGACTACTTTGTCGGACCAGAGATTATTTCGTAAAGTTTGCACACTACTTAGGGATTACAATCAACACAGCCAAATCTCTTCTGAATCCTGCCCAGGTGATAGATTACATAGGGGCACAGATAGACACACTACAGGCAAAAATCTTCCTGACCACGGAGAGAGTTCGAAACCTAAGGATGCATGTCGCCTTCATTTACCATTCTCACCTTCCCTCAGCAGAATTGGTCTTGAGGGCCCTAGGTTCTATGGGAGCGACCATAACACTTCTTCCGTGTGCTCGATTACATATGTTTGTGTATTACAGTGGACTCTAGCAGTGTAATGGTCCCTGTTGGATCTTCCGTTGTCACATCCAATGCACCTCAGCTGAGTCTACAGGTCATCCCTTCTTTGGTGGATGTATTCTTCGGAAATTCTGGAGGGACAACCTTTTGTTCCAGCTCCTGCCCAAGCCACAGTGACCACGGACGCCTCCCAACTAGGGTGTGGGGGGCATTGTTCGAGAAGGACAGTCCAAGGCATGTGGTGCCCTATCGAGACCAGTTTGCATATAAATGTTCTGGAGATGAAGGCGGTCCTTTTACTGTTGCAGGCTCTTCATGCCTTTCCACCTCTGGAACCATTGCAATCCAGTCAGACAACATGTCAGTGGTCTGGTATATCAACAAACAGGGAGGGACCAGATCTTACCCCCTTTGTCGTGTGGCTATGAGAGTTTGGGAATGGGTGGTCTCCACCAGTCATTTTCTGATAGCAATGCATATTCCGGGACAGTCCAACATTCTAGCAGACGGACTAAGCCAGACTATTCTGATGCCTTATGCATAGTCTCTGAATCCTTCAGTAGTGGAGCAGCTCTATCTAGAGTGGGGTCGGCCTTGCTGCGATCTCTTTGCATCTCCTTCCAACGTGAAGTGCAACAAGTTCTTCACTCTGAACCCCCTGGTGCCGGGGGAGTCCCCCAGAAATGCTCTAGTCCATGCTTGGCCTCCCAGTCTTCTGTATGCTTATGCTCCTGTACCCCTTATTCTGAAGTTTCTACAAAAAGCTTGTCGACTGGAGAGCAAAGTGATCCTCATTGCTCTGTTCTGGCCTCGCCAGGTATGGTTTCCCTTCCTTTGGTCTCATCTTCTAGCTCCGCCTTGGATCTTGGATCCCATTCGGGATCTCGTTTCACACCCCTTGAGGGTCTCTTATCCAAATCTGGACAGTCTGAGGGTCACAGCTTGGCTGCTCCAGTTCCCTTAATTGCTAGGACTCCTGGATTGTTTTCTTCGGTCAGGTCTATTCTGGTGGCAGCTCATAAGTCATCCACCAGGAAGGTTTATTGTAGCAAATGGAAAAGTTTTTCCTTTTGGGCTTCTCAGAGGAGTTTAGATCCTTTCACGGCTCCTTTTCTGGCTATTCTGGATTTTCTGGAAAATATTTTTCAGCAAGTGGCCAGTTCATCTACAATCAAGGTTCAACTAGCTGCCATTTCTCATTTTCATGTGGGTGAGAATTCTGCTTCTTTAGCCTCTTCCAGATTGTGAAAGGCCTTTATCAAAGGTACCTTTCTCTTACATACTCCGGTCAAAGATCCCATTCCCCCATGGGACCTTACCATGGTACTTCAAGCATTGGTCGCTCAGCCATTTGAACCTGCAGCAACCAAGGATCTTAAGTTTTTGTCTTGAAAAACAGCATTTCTAGTGTCTGTCACCTCTGCTAAGAGGGTTTCAGAACTGCAAGCATTGTCTGTCAAGGTTCCATACATGATTTTCCATAAGGACAGGGTTTCCCTTTGCACCAATCCTTCCTTTCTCCCAAAAGTAGCATCAGAGGTTAACATCAATCAAACTATCAGTTTACCTGTTTTCTTCCTGAAGTTTACAAACAAAATGGAATACAAGCTGCACTTGTTGGATGTTCATAGACAGTTACGATTCTATTTACACAGGACTAAAACCTTTTGTAAATCTGATCAATTGTTTGTGTCTTTTTCTAAACCTTTTTTGGGTAAACTTATCTCCAAGGTTACCATTGCTAGGTGGATCTCCTTATGTATCCTTCAGATCTACAAGGATAAAGGTTTGTCTCCTCCGGGTCAGGTTAAAGCTCACTCGACTAGGTCCATGGCTACTTCGCCGGCCTTTTGGTCGAGAGAATCATTAGACCACATTTGTTCTGTGGCTACTTGGCCCTCATCTCATACCTTTATTTCTCACTATAAATTGGATTTGATGGCTAGAAGGAGAGCATCCTTTGGTCCCAAGGTGCTCCAGAATGTCCTTCCTTGAGGGCCACCCAGGTATTTTAGTAGCTGGGGACTCTGTCCCACAGGTTGAAGATCAAATGAAGTAAACTACTTCAGATAAAGAAGCTATGTACTCACCATAATGTTCCATCTGAGTAGTTCTACTTTATTTGTCTTCAACCGTCCGTCCCTCCTTCCCCCTGGCCTTACCATACGGACAGCATTATAGCTGGTTTTAGGTGTGTAAGATTTTTTTTGAGGTCGGATTGCTCAGTGTATGTGGCAGCAAACTCGATCTCGGGGATGAAAGGTAGTGGTGGTGTATTATGGGTAAGGGGAGGAGCTTGGAGCTCGGAGCAGATGCTAGTGAAGTTGCCGGCTCGGATCCAATACCGGCTCGGATCCAATATGGATCCGGTACCCACGGGTTGAAGACAAATGAAGTAGAACTACTCAGATGGAACGTTATGGTGAGTACATAACTTCTTTTTCTGTTTCTAATATGGAAATCTGTGCAAAGAGGCTAAGAAAGAGAGGAACAGCAGCAACAACATTAACAACAGTAAAAAAGACTTGCCACATTTACCTTCTTATGGAAGATTAAGATGATAAAGTTTTATATCCCCAACTTCACCTCTGGAAACTCCAAGATTCAGATAGATTTTGTAAGTGATGAGAATAAAAAGTTCTTCTCAGGAGCTCTTCTGTATGTGAAAGAGATTTCGGGAACTTTGTCATACCTCTCAACCTCTTAGTGAAAGAAATCCAGACAAAACCTAAAATAATGGGGGAACAAAGTTTCCCAAAAGGGGACATATTTTAAATATTGCTCTTATAAACTTAGAAAGTTGCTAGAATAACACAAATTATATTCACATGTATTTTCTGGATATGAAGTCTGAAACTCAAATGTATGTCATTATTTAGTGACTTTAATCCTCAGTGTTTTGCCAGAAAACTACATATTTTATGAGAAACAAAACAAAATATTAGGCAAAAATCTGGACATTCTGTGAAAATCTGTACAGTTGAAAGGTATGAATCCTGAAGAACATACTGGACATTGTCCTGTGTGATTTGTCACCATGTTGACATTATTGGAGAAGCAGTAAATATAGCCTGGAATAATGCAGACACTGTGGCTTCCTGTCTGTGGAAAGCAAATTCGATTTTCAGAGCTCTGTCAGATTTATGTATGCATGTATTCATTTATTTATTACATTTGTTAACTGGGTAGTTTCTGACTGGGCCAGAAGCCCGTTTTCACCGAAGGTCCAAGGAGAAAAGCTCCACATGCAGTCACAAAGCTTACAATAATAATAAATTATTATAATAAGGTAGTCAGTACAGAATAGAAACAACAGTGTACACAAGTATACAGAGTCTCAAATACAAGCCATTGTAAGCTTATGCCGAATACTAATTACAAGACAGTGTGGACAAAATAAATTCAGAGACAGTATGCATAAATGTCAGCAGTGATGTAAAGGCAGGGAGTTAGTTACTAATCCATATGTATGTACAGTATGTCTACAGAGTCTCAAATACAAGCCATTGTAAGTTTATACAGAATAATAATTACAAGGTGTGCACAAAATAAATTCCAAGACAATATGCATAAATGTCAGTAGTGATGTACAGACAGGGGTTGGTTACTAATCTATATGTATGCACAGTATGTCTGCAATCAAGAATCCCTGTACATCAATTAAAACAGTGTGAAAGCTGATTATGGGTCAGCAGAGTTTGAAGAGAGATGGAGGGAGAATTGTTGGAGGTAAAGTAGAGGATAGGGTATGGTACAGGGATATAGAATAATTAGCCTGGTGAATGACAGAAGCAAAGCCAGTGTTTGGTTAGGTAGTTTTTTAGGAGCTGTTTGAAGTCATGGTGGTGAGGATTTTGTGTGATGGGCTGTGGAAGAGTGTTCCATAATTTGGCTATTTTGTGGGAGTTAAGGGAGTTGCTGTGGTAGTTGTGGGAGCAGGAAACTTTTAGCATTAGCTTGTTGGAGGATCTGAAGAACTGGGTAGTGGTACTAGGTTGTACCAGGTTAGAGAGAGTGGGGCAGTTACTGGGTTGATAGATTATTTTGTGGGCCATGGGCCATTTGGTTGATTGATAGAAGATTAGGGAGTTCTAGCCAGTTGAGCTGGGAGAGGGCAGTGCAGTGGTGAGTCCTATATGGTTGATTAGTAGCAAACTTGGCGATTTTGTTTTAGCAGGATTCTAGGTTCTTCAGCTCAGTCTTGCGTATGTTTGTGAATATGTGAGATCCATATAGGAGGGTGAAGAGCAGGTGTGACCAAGCAGTGGCTAGTCTGGCAGTCTGTGTAAGATATGGTTTAGCCCTGTAGAGGGTGCCAAGTTTGCCGTGAACTTTCTTGATGGTCAGTGAAATATGCTTGTCAAATTTTAGATTGTCATCTATTGTGACCCCTAGCAGATATGTCTGGTTAGTGGGCTCTATTTTGGTTCCATTTGAGGATAGGATTGTGAGAGGGGCCTGACCAGGTTTGGATAATTTGTTTCTGAAGACAATAATCTTAGTTTTGTTTGGGTTAAATATGAGTTGATGTGCTGAGAGATATTTTTCTATGTCCTGAAAGAAAGTTTGCATTTTTATTTGAAGTTCTTGTGGTGATGGGGCTGAGTATATAATTGTGGAGTCATCAGCGTACTGGACAATGTGGGCCAGATGAGTTGCTGAGCTGAGATTGTTAGTAAGTATGGTAAAGAAGAGGGGACCAAGAATGGAGCCTAGGGGAACACCGACTGAGATGGGGAGTAGGGGAGAGAGACTGTTTACCCATTTAGTTGCTTGCTGACGATTGGAAAGATAACTATGAGACCAGGTTAGGGAAGCAGTAGTGAGGCCATAAGATGAGAGTTTGTCTAGAAGTAGTTGGTGAGAAACAGTGTCAAAGGCTTTGGACATACCGAGAAAGATAGAAGAGACACAGTGACCTTCATTTAGGAGATGATTAATGGTGTTGGTGAAAATATTAGAGCTGTGCTAGTACTATGTTTAGGTCGAAAGCCGTGCTGAGAGTTAGATAGCAGGTTGTGACTAAGTAGGTGGTGTAGGAGTTGTATGCGGATACATTTTTCTAAGATTTTTGCAAGGGGGGGGGAGAGGATGGTTAATGGACAGTAGTTGGTTAGTTCCCTGGAGGGTCTGCCTTTGTAGAGGGGAATAATGTGTGATACTTTGCAGACAAGTGAGATGTACTGTTCTGTAATGGAATGATTGATCAACATAGAAATGGGGTAGGCGATAGAAGGTGCTGCAATCTTTAAAAATGCATTCAGAAGTTGGTCAGCAGCAAGACAACAGGGTTTTAGCTTGGTAAGGAGTTTTTTTTATGTAGCTGGCTTGAATGACATTAAAAGTGAGGGGATTGGGGTAGTCAGGGGTAGGAGTGGGAATGGTAAGTGGCTGGGAGCTCTGGGTACCTAGTAGTGCGGTAGTAGTATGGTTATGGAATTAATAAAGTGGGAGTTGAATTGAGAAGCTATAGGGCCAGTGTTGTTAGAAGAGACAGGGGCAGGGGTTGGGGTATGGCCAGGGCTATGTAGATAGTTAATGCTTTCCCAGAATTTTTGGGGGTTGTTCAGGTGTTTTTGTTGACTGGTTTGGAAGTAGGTTTGTTTGTCCTTTTTGATTTCTTAGCTAAATTCCGAAGCTGTTTGTATGTTAAGAGGTTGGATGAGTCTTTGTTAGTTAGGTAAGCTGACTGTGCTTTATCTCTATGTTTAAGTAGTAGTTTGGTGTCATTTGATAGCCAAAGTAGTTGCTTGGCTCTTATGCGTACCTTTCTAGTGGGAGCAAGACTATCAAGTGTGCTGAGGTAGGTTTTGTTAAAATATTGCACAACCAGGCAAAGTTGGAGGTGTTTAGGTGGTGATCAGTCACATTGTTGAAGTAATAGGTTAAAGATAGAGGGGAAGAAGTTTTTTGTACTGCGAATGTATTTGTAGGATATGTTACTTTGAGAGTGTGTATGTTTTTTCTATAAAGAAAAGTTGGGGCATGGTCACTAAGGGAGTTTGGCAGGCATCCAGCTAGGTAGTGTAGGTTGGGCCTGTTAGAATCTAATCTAGTGTTAATTGCTTCTTGGAATGTTTGCCTGTGAGAGTTGGACAGGTTATGGTTTGAGTAAAGTTAAAGAGGTTTATGAAGCGTGTGGGGGTACTAGATGAGCAGGAGTGCCAGTCAAGATTGAAGTCACCAAGAATTATAGTTTCTTGGCTGAAATTGGTAGATTCCCAGGACAATAGATTTCCAATTGTAGGAAGATTATTGCCTTGAGGGAGATAGGTGGCGATGATAATTATGTTTTTGTTGGGACTGATTTTGAGGCGAGTTGTTAGGATTTCGGAGTTGGGTATGTTTGGGTAGGCACAGTTAAGTAGTTAAATTTTGAGGGTGTCTTTAAACATAATGGCAACTCCACCTTCTCTTTTGTCAAATCTGTCCTGTCTAATGATTCTATAGCTGGATGCGGTAACTTCATCATCTTTAATGTGTGGTTTTAACCATGTTTCTGTTATCACGGCTATGTCAGGGGAGTAGGTGGCTAGGGCTGTATGGTATTTGGTAGTTTTATTTAAGAGGCTGCACAGATTGAAATTGGTAAAAAGTAAGTCAGTGGTAGAGGTTTTGGGAGAGAGGGGTAGAGATGGGAGTGTGAAGCAGATTGGATAGAATGATTTTGAGAGGGCTGGGGGGAGGAGTGTTGGCAGGGTGATAAGTTATTATTTGAACCAGGGTTAGGATGGATGACTGCTTGGAGTTTAATTTATGTCAAGGAATGTAACAGAAGATTCCTTAGCTTGTTAATTAACTTAGTATATCTTGTGGTATGGGGGTTGGGATGGAGTGTCTGAATGAGTTTGAAGGGTGTGAGGAGAGAGGTAGAGATATTATAAAGTTGTGGGCTGATGACGGTGTAAGTGTGGGATTGACAGTGATGGGAAGGAGAGCTGGAGAGTGGAAGAGTTGGAGAGTGGTGGTGTTTGATGTGGCATGTATGGAGAGAGGTGGAGTAGAGAAAGTACAGTAGAGAGTATAGGCAGTTAAGGAGCAGTAGAGATGCATTGTTTGTAGATAAGTTGTAAAAGCTGAGGTAAAGGGTGAGGGGGGGGGCTAAAGTGAGTTTGAAAGTGTACGAATGTGAATATGCAGTGTAGATGGTGGGGAATGGGAAGGTGGGATTGACAGTGAAGATGGATGTGGATAGGTTGAGGGAATAGTGGGTGTGGTTTGGATAGGTCTAAACCTAATGAAAGTGGGTGTTGGTGGGAATGGGGCTAGGGTAGAGGATTGGAGTGAGCCTGAGTGCAGCGAGGGCTAATGGAGTGGGTAGACCCAGCAGCAGGAGGAGGCAAGAAAAGTAAACAAAAATCAATCAGTGAGCTGGAAATGCGGAAAGGTAATATCCTAAGGCTGTGGTATGGCTGACGGATTTAAAAGAAATTCAACTGAGTAGTCTTATAATTGTACAAATAAGAAAGAAATAACTAAAAGAAGATTGCTCTGTCTGGATGAAGGTCCCTAAGCTGGATGTGGCTGGTTCGATGGCCACTCTGATAAGTAATTCTCCTTCTCAGTCAGAGTTTCTCTATCTCCCTAACAAGAAGTCAAGGGTTTTGGACAGGCTGGGGAAATGGACTTTTAGGCTCATGATGTTGTCTCTCAGGGCATCTAATTACCTTGTGCAGATGCTTTGTTTTCAGTGTGATATCTTGAATAAACAGTTGCATAGTGTTGAAGGTCTGCCTGATAGAGCAGTGAAGGAGAAGCATCTTGATCAGGCTTCAACATCTTTCATAGTTAGTAACCTTCTGGTACATGTAGCATGACAGAATGAGCTGCACGGGCAGCAGGAGTTGGCACAAGTTTGCATCAGCTGATCCTAACCACTTTCACCTACTCTTGTCAGTTCCAGTCAACTCAGTCACAGCAAAGATGTGAGACTAGTGGCTGTAGATCAGAGCGTGTGTATGTACCTTTAAGAAGCATTTCCAGATGTAAGCACGTGCATATAGATAGTCGGCATGTGCAGGCAGCAGTGCCATTTTTGGAGAAAAGCCAGAGTGTTAATATGCATGAGTGTGGTAGTCAGTCTGTTTATAAGTTTATTTAAGTTTAAGTTACAAAGCCTCATTTCATTTGTGTGTAATAAAGCTGCTTGAACTGAACCCACGAATGTTCGTCTGTTTTATCCTGACCAGACAAGCGACATGGTATCAGAACCGGTTTAAAAGAACAACTTCTTCAAGCCATGAGGTGAAGTTGAAGGTGAAGGTAGATTAAGCTGGTTGAGTGAAATGGAGCTCAGGCAAAAAAAAAAGGGCCAGAAATGAACTTAAAGTAAAGAAAACTGCGCAAATGATTTTTTTGGCAAAGAACATGAAACAGCAAATTTATAAGGCACAAAACCCATTATTAATTAAACGAGTAGCACAAAATGTATTATTAATCAAACGAAAGGCACAAACCACATTATTAATTAAATGAAATGTTCAAAACTACAGTATTTGATAAAAGTAGCAGCGATATTCCTATGGGGCTCACAATCACCTTTGGTTTGCATAACAAGCATGTTTAAAGTAAAATGGGCACAAAAAAAGTATAATGAGCATGATAAGAGATTAAAAAGGCATAACAAGTACAATAAAAGGGCAAATAAGCTTAAAGAGCAAGGTGACTGCATGTTTTTAGTAAAAGACTGTGTTTTGGACAGAAACTACTATTTTGCATTGACCAAAGCCATTCAAAGCATAACTAGAGTTGTTTGAAGTATCTCAGAGTGTGCAGTGTTTGTAGAGTGTGTGCTTTATTATAGTGCAATTATATGCAATTATATTGCAAAGTACAGTCAAAGTACAGCCATTTTGAAAAGTTTCTTGTGCTGTGTGCATTTATTCACAGAGTGCCGCCATTTCAAAGTGTTTCTTACACTGTACAGAGTTATTTTGAAAAGTACAGCCATTTTGAAAGGTTCTTGTGCTGTGGACAGTTTATTTGCAAAGTGCATTCATCTTGAAGTGTTTCTTACTCTGAGCTTTTTCTGTTGTGTATAATTTATTCACAAAGTAGAGTCATTTCGAAGTATTTTTTACACTAAGGAGTGGTTTCACAAAGTACAGTGATTTTAAAGTGTTCTTGTGCTACGGAGACTTATTTGGCAAACTGCAGTTATTTCAGTTTGTTGTGCTATTGGGCATAATTACAAGTACTGGCATAATGTTCTGGCATATGTATGTTTATGTGTGTATGTTCGTACATGATTTCAAGCACCTTCCCTACTGTGTGTTGATATGGCAGAGACATTTTGCAGACCCAGTCCACTTGTGTTTGATCATAATATAGCAGAAAATTGGAGAGTATTCTAGCAGCAATATATTTTCATATAAGCAGCTTTTTCTGACAAAGATGCACATAGAAGGGCATTCATTTTGCTTAACTTAGTTGGGTCAGAGGCTATTTAAAGAGAGCGTTCATTTGTGTATGCACCAAGAAGTATATACAGGAGAGGGGGAAAAATTCCATATTGTGGTACTGGCTGAATCAAGAGAAGACCCTGAGTGCTTAAAACGTAAATTTAGAGAAATGTGCAACCCCCAGACAAAATTTACATTAGAGAGGCACTTATTTTATACAAGAGACCAAAAGCCAGATGAAACCTTTGCAGCTTATATCACTGACTTGAGAAATAAAGCTAAAATGCACAGATTTGGTGTCTTGAAAGATGAGTTAATAAAGGACAGGCTTGTGTGTGGTGTTAATAGTGCTGTAGTGAGAAAGATTTTGCTTCATGATAGTGATTTAATGTTAAACAAAGCCATGGAGATTTGTCAAATCCATGAGCTCACAGAAAGGCACACAAATATGTTTGCGAGTGATAAGAGCATGGTTTCAGCAGCCTCTAGAGCAAACGTAGACAGCATGCAACACTTGGCAAGCAGAAACAGGCCTACTAAGCACATGGCTGCAGCAACCCCTGCGGGTCTGGCAGGGAAAACCTGTAGCTTTCTAGCAAGTTCCAAGAGTAGCTCAGTAAAAAGGGCATGCTCAGTACAGTATAAGATTGAGTCAGCAAAACCCAAATCAAGTCTTATTGTTAACTGTCATAATTGTGGAGCCAATCATGAGTCTAAAAGAGAAAGAGGCACTTAGCATTTGGTCAGCAATGCCGCAAGTGTAAAAAATTGAACCATTTTCAATAGTTTTGTAAACCAAGCAAGTCTCATTCAGTTATTAAGAAAGGTCACTCAAAAAAGCAAGTCTTTAGCACACACAAAATAATCGCTACAACACACAGAATAATTTACAGACCCACAGACTGTCCTCAACTCTACTTGCCAAATACCAACCCAGCAGCCAACTAAGATCAGAAAATCATCTACCTCTAAAAGTAGAAAAGCCCACCTTACCTGCTGGTCAGCTCCTCTACTCCTTCACCATTGCCAGACTATGGAACTCACTTCCACCTTCTATAGAAAACACAGGTAGCACCACCACCTTCAGACAAATACCGAAAAATCATCTAAACTCTTCCTGGCTATGTACCTGCTCTATAACCTAACCTCCTCCTTCTCCTTATATGATAACTAAACTCCTATGCTGTTTGCTACTACTGATTGATGATACTTTCTCCATATTTATTATTTTTCATCACTTGTTGATACTGGTACAATAATGCTGATTAATATATCTCAGTTTATACCTCTCTGATTGAATTCATCTGGCAACCAACTAGATTCCTGCTTTTATGTATATACTCTGTATATATTACTGTAATTAAACTAAGTAGATTCCTGCTTTTATGTATATATTCTGTATATTACTGTAATTAAACCAACTAAATTCCTGATGTTATATATATATTCTGTATATATCACTGCAATCACTATGTGTAACACTGTTTCCACTTCTGTACCAATTAATGCTTAATTTTTTCTGTATCTATGTTCTTGTCAGAGCTTTTCTTCCTGGGACTCCACTGAAAATGGGCTCTTTTAGGCCTAGTGGACTTCCCCGGTAAACAAATGCAATAAAATATATAAAATAAATAAATAAGTTGGTCATGTAGAAAGCTGCAACCTTACTTTCTATGTAGATGGAGTACCAGTAGTCGGTGAAAAGGTTAATGCAGTAGGTTTGTTGGCAAAGAATGAAATATTTTGTATTGTCCTGATCAATGGTAAACTCACAGAGCTCAAAGCAGATGCTGGTTCAAAGTGTAATGTGATGTCAGCACAAACATCTACTAAAGTGAGGGCTAGTGAGCAACCTAATTTGGTCAGTTGTGGGAAGCTTGTTGCTTATGAAGGTGAAGAGATTCACACCGAAGGCTCAGTAGTGTTTTCATGCTATTCAGCTGGGAAGAGTTACAGCTTGCAGTTTTATGTAGTCAGAAGACCTGTACAGTTATTATTAGGTCTCAGAGACAGTTTGAGAATGAAACTGTTTTCTTTTACCAAAGAAGCGCATCATGTAAGCACCTATCCCAGTTCTAGCTTTAACTGATGCTATTTTCTCAGAATATGCTGATGTTTTTGATGACAAGCTAGGCAAGCTTCCAGTTGTGTACACCATGAAAGTAGACTTAGATGTCAGTCCAGTGGTCAGACCAGCAAGGAGAATTCCAATAGCTATGCAGGACAAAGTCAAGGTCCATTTAGACAAAATGGCGCAGCAAGGTGTGATTTGTCCAGTCACAGAACCAACTGAGTGGGTGTCTCCATGGTAGCTGCTCATAAGAAAAAATCAGATGAAATCAGAATATGCAGTGACCCAAGAGACTTGAACAAGGCATGAAAAAGACCTAATCATCCTATGCGTACAGTCAAGGAGATTCCCACCCTTATGCCAAATGCCACTGTTTTTTCTGTCTTAGATGCAAAGAGTTCATTTTGGCAAGTAATGTTTGATCACAAATCTTCACTACTGACTACATTCAGTACCCCATTTGGTAGATACAGATTCCAAAGGATGCCATTTGGAATACATTCTGCCAGTGAAGTCTTTCAGCTTGCAAAGGAGCAACTTTTTTCAGGCTACCCATGTGCTATAATAGTTGCTGATTTACTGGTTGAAAGTAATGGTGAAGCAGAGCATGACAGAAATGTCAGGAAAGTTCTGGACAGAGCCCGTGAAGTGAACTTAAAGCTCAGTCCTCTGAAATGAAGATTCAGACTACCAGAAGTTACTTATGTAGGTCATTTATCTACCTGTACAGGCTTATAACCAGATCCTTCTAAACAAGCAGCCACTCTTGAGATGCCAGCTCCAGACAATGTCCAAACCCTACAGCGTGTTCTTGGTATGGTTATTTATCCCTGACTTCAGTGAGTTATCAGCACCTTTAAGAGAGATGACACGCAAAAATGTTGCATGGTCATGGTTAGAACAACACCAGAGAACATTTGATAACCTCAAAGAGCAAATTGCTAACCTGGCTACATTAAGGTACTATGATGTCCACAAACCAGTAGTTCTTTCCTTTGATGCGTCAAAGTTTGGTCTTGGTGCAGTTATTCTTCAGGAGAGTAGATCTGTTGCCTGCGCATTTACAACTCTTACCCACACTGAGATGCAGTATGTTCAAATTGAGAAGGAACTTTTGGCAATTATGTTCGCATGTTTGAATTTCCATGATTATATTTATGGCCGAGCTATCCAGATGGAAACTGACCATCAGCCTCTAGTCACTATTTTAAAGAAGCCTATGCATTCTGCTCCAGCGAGACTACAAAGAATGATGCTCAAAATGCAAAAGTATAATTTCAAAAGGGTGGGAGGTTGGCATAATGGTTAAAGTGTTTACCTTAATAACACAAGGTGCAGGGTTTGATTCTGACATGGGGTAATTGACTAGGCTTATAATAGCCCACAGTTAGCCTAGTACTAACCTATGAACCTATATGAAAGGTAAACTTCTTTATCTGGCTGATACCTTATCCAGATCACCCAGAAATGCCATGGAACAGCTTGATGCAGAGAATTTTGACTTTGATGTCATTGAAGTACGTAATTTTTCTACCACGAGACTTGATGAGATGAGAGATCATACAAAGACTGATCCAATTTTGCAAAAGCTCAATCATTTCATCAATGTAGGATGGCCTTCAAAACAATCGTGTGTACACCCAGAAGTACAACCTTACTTTCCATACAGAGATGAGATGCTGATGGAAGATGGTATCATTTCAAAGGTCCAAAAGTTATTGTTTCTATTTCCTTACAGCGTGAATACATTCATGTTTTGCATTGTGGCCACCCAGGTTCTGATTCTTCCAAAAGTAGGATGAAAGGACTAGTATTTTGGCCTTCTCTGTCGAAAGACATTGATAAAGTGCTTTCATCCTGTTCAGTATGCAATAGTACTAAACTGCATTTGCAAAAAGAGCCACTTCATCTAAGCCAGATTCTAGAACTACCTTGGTCAACAGTAGCAACTGACATATTTGAGTGGAACAATCAGCATTACTTAATGTTGGTAGACTCTTATTCGAACTGGTTTGAGATCAATTTGCTACCTAACCTAACATCCAGTGCTGTTATTACTAAGATGAAACATAATTTCTCAGTCCATGGTAGTTCACATAAAGTTATTTCTGACAACAGTTCTCAGTTTACCAGTCAATTGTTTCAGAGATTTGCAAAAGAGTGGAACTTTACCCATGTTACTAGTAGCAGAGGGGACCTAAGAAACACAGAGGGGAAACCATACTTCAGAGGTGATAGGAGGCATGAAAAGAGGGAATTAAAATAAACCAAGGTGTGGATTTGCATTAAAGCATATTAGTAATATACAATCTATATGCAATGTATTTAGAAATAACTGGTCTATACTTAAAATAGATGATAGGATGAATGAACTGGTGGGTGCTAAACCTAAATTTATTTTTAAAAATAACATCTCACTGAAAAGGGAGCTGTGTTATAAGCCCCACTGTGAACAAACTAAGTTGAATATAAGAGTGGGCACTTTTCCCTGTAGGAGCTGCTTGCAGTTTTATGTCAGGGAATGGACAGTTTAAACACCCTGTTACAGATAAATTGTATGAATTGCGCTTATATGCGAATTGTCAGACTGAGAACTTAGTATATTTAGCTACATGTGTAGATTGTACATCTTTCTACATAGGTAAGACCACTCAGAGGCTTAAAGAGAGGGTTTTGCAACACTTGGGAGACATTAGGAACAAAAGGACTTTAAATGCTCTATATAAACATATTAAGGATAATGAGGGCCATTCTTTTAAGTTTACAGTGGTAGATATAGGTTCATAGGTTCATAGGTTCATACTAGGCTATCTGCCCGAGAGCATTTACAAGCCTAGCCCATCGTTTTGTGGCTTACGCCACCCCTTTAGTATGGGGAACTATACCCATTATTTTGCTGTGCCTCTGTCGAGCAGTGACACTGAGGTAATCCCTGGGGTATATCTGCGATCTCCCATCCATTGGTCAAGATTTCTCTTGAACAAGGCCAGCGAGGTGCTCTGCCTCACATGTACCGGGATTTTGTTCCACAGCATAGGGAGTCTTTGGGTGATGAATCTATCCCTCCAGCACGTCCTATTAATAGCCATGTCAAGGTTTAAGTCTCCCGCCCTTGTGGCTCTGATGGATCTAGATTTTTTGAGGTGAAGCATATTCATCAAATCTGGGTTTGACATGGCCTTGTATGTTAGGCAAAGGTCACCTCTGAGCAAGCGTGGCGACTGAATAGAGCTGGAGTTCTTTCAGTCGGGCAGCATAGGACAGATTTTTGAGACCCTTTATCCTTTTGGTGAGGAACTTTTGTGGCCTCTCCAGCTGCTGCAAGTGTCGGGTCAGATACATTCGAATGGGGCATTGTACTCAATCATTGGTCTGATGAGTGATGAGTAAAGGGAGACTATGACCTCCCTTGATCTAGATGAGAATCCCTTCATGATAAGGTGGGCAATGTAGAAGGTCTTCCTAACTACTTTAGCTACATGGGTGTCGAATGACAGACTACTATCAACCTGGGTCCCCAGGTCCCTGATAACTTCTTCTGTGCTCAGTGGATTGCCACTTATTTGGTAGCTAGGGGTAACCTTGTTTTTCCCGAAGGGTATGACTATGCATTTTTTGGCATTTAACTTTAGGCCGTGGCTCTGGCACCAGTTATCCGTTTCTGTGAGACCCTTCTGAAGGATATCTATGTCAGATATGTTTTCTACTATGGCGCCCAGTTTGCAGTCATCTGCAAACTTTGTCAGCCATAACCCTCCTGTGTTTGCTTGTACTTCGGAAAAGTAGATGCCAAACAAGAGTGGGCCCAGGACTGAGCCCTGTGGGACACCACTTGTGACAGGCTTTGAGTCTGACATGGCGCCAGCAACTCTGACCCTGTGGGATCTGTCACTCAGCCAGTTTGCAACCCATCTTGTGATGTATGGGTTGACATTTAAGCTGATGAGTTTTTCAATGATACCCGAGTGGGGTATTGTATCGAAGGCCTTAGCCAGATCGAGGTAGGCTGTATGGACTGCCTTTCCCTCATCAATGGCTTTGGTGACTGTTTCGAAAAAGTCAACCAAGTTTAAAAGGCATGATCTGCCTTTGACAAAGCCAAACTGGGTTGGATCCAAAGTCTGCAAATTCCCTATGTCTTTATTTATGAGGTCCATTATGGTCCTCTCCATGGCTTTGCAGATAAGGCTTGTCAAGCTAATGGGCTGGTAATTTCCAGGGTCGGTGGAGGCACCGCCTTTGTGAAGTGGTACCACAGTTGCAGTCGCCACTCCTGGAGTGCGTATCCAGAAGTAAGATATTGCTTAAACAGTTGTTCTAGCTTTGGGTTTAATTCTTCATTTAGTTCATGGAGCACACAGCCGGAGACACCATCAGGTCCCATGGATGCTGTGTTTTTTGCTTTGGAGAGAGCAGTTCTCACTTTGGCGCTGGAGATGTTTGGGGGGCTGCAATCGTTTGGTATAGATATCTCTCCTTTTGGGGAGGGGAGAAGTTTGCACTGAACCTGTCAGCCAGTATGTTGGCAATGTCTGTAGGATCAGTAATCTTCACATCATTTTGAACTAGCTCTGAGCATATCTGGGAGTTTCCTCCCAGGTTTCTAACATAGCTAAAGAAGGCCTTATGATTGTCTTTTGAGTCTTTAGCTATTTTTCTCTCGAAATTTGCTTTGGATGATTTTATGAGAGCTCTTAGTTTTTACTTATAGTGATCAAGGGTGTCTTACCTTTTAAGGATTTTGCTCTATCTTGTAGTAGCTTCCTCCTTTTGTTGTAGAGTTTGTTTATGGCTGGGGTCCACCAGACTGGACGCTTGCCTTTGGTACAAAGAGTCTTTGTTTTGCTTGGGATTGCCTTATCCATGCAGTCCTGCAGGTGCTGGTAGAAGGCATTTGTAAGTGATTCAGCGGCTTGAGTACTGTTTTCCGCTGGCTCGGGCGCCTTAAAGGAGACCACACTAGTCTTTAGAAGTGTGAAGTCGGCTTTTGAGAAGTTCTTTACTGTGGTCTTTTCTATTTCAGGTGGGGGTGGGATGAGGACCTCCAGCGAGATTAGTTTGTGGTCTGATCTCACCAGTGAGGGGTACACCTCCGGTGTTGAACATTGTGCTCCCATGTTCGTGATGATGAGATCAAGTATGTTATCTCCTCTTGTGGGGATGGTGACTAGTTGTTCCATGGCATTTGAGTTTATGAATTCCAGGAACTTTTGGGCTAGGGTGTTTGGGCTTGAGTAGTGTTCCCAGTCTATATTAGGGTAATTGAAGTCACCTAGTATGATGGTGTTTGGTGATACATTTATCCCCTCTAGTGTTTTCAGGAAGGCCATGTGAGGTTCCTGAGTTCATAATAACCCCAGAGGAGGTGATTTGAACAACAGAGTGGAATATAAGGAAATGAATTGGATAGCAGCTTTGCAGGCACATAGATTTCCTGGCCTTAATTATACTATACCTTTAAAACCAGCATTGAAAGCTAGACCTTTACATCATTAATGAGCATGTATATGATTGGCTATAGGTTCTTTAAATACTTAATTACTCTCTCCTGTTTTTTGTAGTAGGATCTAATGAAGCATTGTTGCAAAAGTGCTTATCCTGTGGTCATTCTGGTGTTTTATTAAAGAAGAGTTTTATCTACAAGAGAGTCTGATTTTTTTATGCCTGAAACCTTGTTGGATACACTGAACTATTGTGGATTTGTGATTATTTTGGTTGCAGTGAATCCTTTGTTCGTTGAATTGGTTATCTTGGTTGCTAGCCCTGAATAACCTCAGCCAAATGGCCTTACTGAATGTGCAGTATAGAGTGCAAAGCAATTACTAGAGAGGTGAAAGTGTGACAATACTGATATCTTCTTGAATTTACTTAATCTCAGAAATATACCCCATGGCAACCTACATGGCTCGCCTGCTCAGTGACTTCTATCTAGGCAAACCAGAACAACCTTGCCTATCAGTTCTAGTTTGTTGGTGCCTAATTCTAAAAACAACCGAGCAATCAAAGCCCAACTTTTTAAGAAAAGTTCTTCTCAGAAGTTCAGTTGTGATAAAATGAGCAGATTTCTTCATCTGTTAAAAGAAGAAGAGACAGTGAGGATGCAACCGGCAAAAGGCTTTGATCAAATTAGTCAAGTGAGAGGTATATGTACCGAGCCAAGATCCTACTTAGTGGAATCTGAGGGCATAGAATACAGGAGAAACCACAGACATCTTCTTCCTGTATCAGAAATGATATTACAGCATCATACCCGTGATACAGACTCTAGATCTTAGAGCAGCCCTGACAATGTTCATACAGAAGGACATGTGTCAGTATCCATTCCCGTTCCTGATGATGTCCCAGATGTCCACAAAGTTGAACATTTCTTGAAGACACTCCCTGTTGCTAGATCCAATTCTTTTATGTTACAAGATCAGGTCATATTTCTAGACCTAGTGTAAAATACACAGCAACTTGGACTTGATTGTTTTATATGTGTTTAATTTTGTATGATTGCATGTCAAATAATTAGTTCTGTATAATTGTATGTCATTGAATACTGTCATTTCATACATGGATCATTTCTCAAAGAGGGAGGATTTAGATAAGAGCGTGTGTATTACCTTTAAGAAGCATTTCCAGATGTAAGCACGTGCATATAAATAGTGAGCATGTGCAGGCAGCAGTGCCATTTTGAGAGTGTTAACATGCATGAGTGTGGTAATCAATCTGTTTATAAGTTTATTTAAGTTTGAGTTACAAAGCCTCATTTCTGATGTGTTTGTGTGTAATAAAGCTGCTTGAACTGAACCCAGGAATGATTGTCTGTTTTATCCTGACCAGATGAGCGACAGTGGCCATAGGTCAAAGCAGTTCTCAAGGAGTCTATGGTTCTCCTGGGTCTACTAAGTCTCATTCATATCCAGGCCAAAATGTTCAATTTTACCATTGCTGGATGTGCCTCACCCTCAGAAAATACAGGTGATGAAGGAGGTACAACAGCTCTTTATAGAAAGAACCATTCAAATGGCTCTGGTGGACCATCAGAGACAAGGATATTATTTCAGATTCTTTTTGGCATCCAGAAAGACTAAGGACCATGGGCTCATATGAGATTTCAGCATTCTAAATACTTTCTTCTTAAAACAATCCTTTGACATGGTCACAGTGCAATTCATCTTCCCCTGTTTACCAAAGTGATATTAGCTGTGCTCTTTTGATCTTCAGGACAATTTTTTTTAGAATAGGGGCCATTCACTACCAGTTCTGGTACCAACAATTTCACTTCTCCTTAGTTACCTAGGTGTTAACCAGTGGCATAGCAGTATTGATGGCTGGTCTTTGCCTGCAGGACATCACAGGTTTTCTGTACTTAGATGATTGGCTTTTAGTATTGCACACAGCAGAAACAGTCTTACTTGCCACAGGAATCTTTTGCTCAGCTTATTTCCTAGCTGACAGTCACAGGCATAAAGGCACAACCACACCTGAACCCCACACACTCATAAAAAAACAAAACAAAACAAAAAAAATATTTACACAGACCTTAATCAATACCAGAACACGACATTTATATCTGGCCTTGGGAAGGGTGTCTTGCTAACTGCAAACATTTTTACCTCTGGTTACACAGATTCAAGTATCAGCAGACCTTTTGTCTATAAGCACTGGGACTTTCAGCAGCCACAACATTTGTGATCCCTTTCACCAGGTTGCACGTGAAGGGGGATGCTCTGATCACAGTGGTCCCCACATTGAGACTCTCAGGAACAGTTATTCCAGATACAAGAGCTTGTCACAACAGTCTTCTTTGGTGGATTGAGTTACACAACTTTCTTCAGGACAGCGCCTTTGCTGTCCCTAAGCCAGGGCTATTCAGCTACTTTTTGTTGGAGGTCACATTTTAAACCTATTACCAGCTTAGGGTTAAAGCAAATTCAACATTTGTTTTTGGACAAATGTACTGTGGTATAGTGTCTCCTAGCAACCATTGTGGGGTCTGTGGAATCACAGTGCCAAGTGTCAAATCATACTGGAAGGAAAAGCACACTCATTCTCTAAGTGGAAGAGGTCAAACCCTCCATCATACAAAAGTTAGCATGACAGAGACTGAGAATCAGAGGCATTTATTTGCCTTTCACTGAACACAAGTATTAAGCCAGAACATTTACAGGAAGAGATGTTTACCTCCATAGCTGTCTACCTTCCATCTTCAAAATGAGGAGCACTAGCCTTCATAATGTGGAACAAATGGGCAAATGTGGGACACATACTAACAGCTTACTCACAACTTCAAGTAGGAAGGCCATAGGATGATTAAAATACGCTGGTTTTATTATAAAAAAAAGCTCTTTTAATGACTTAATATGATTAATTAATTCTTACCATGGATATCGGTTAAAAAATTCCTAACATTGAATGCGTGACAGACCCTTTTAATGTGGAACTTCGAGGAACATAAACTTTTTAAGATCCCAAGTGAGGTGTGTTCCTCATAATGAGGTACACTTGAGAAGTATCTTTACCTCTCAATGTAGAGGGAATGTTTGCCCAAGAGTGGAGTATTTGATGGTTGCCAGCCAGAAGGTGTATTGGAAGAAACAATTGCTTATCACTGTAGAAGGGAGTATTTCACCAAGAGCTGAGGGCTCCATTTTTTTAAACACCTTAACTGAAGTATCACTTGTGGCATAGACAAACGTACATTTATATAAAAGTAATTAAACTGTATTAACAAGTTCACATTTATAAACATTATAGGGTATAGAACTATAAATGCGTTGTATAATCTAAATAACATTACATAAATTATTCAGTTCCTGCCTTCTCTTTAACCTCTTTCCTCCTCCAAAACATTTTTTCTACATGTATTTTAATTACAGTTTCCATTTTTTCTATGTAATTTATTCTTACCCTTTTCTACAGAAACCACTTCTTGTTCTTTTATCTTTGTTACAGTTTTTACTACATCAAGTATAGTTAGTTTAAGATTTTGATTTCCATTTTCTAGTAATTGCTTTTTTTTTGGCACTCACCAGAGTTAAACTTAACAAGACCTTACTATGTCTAAGCAATTCAGATTCTGTATGCGAGCTTAAAAAATAGTTTCCTTAGTTACACTCATTTGCTCACCCAATACTCCTGATAGAGTAGTCTGTAGGGAATTTTTAAAGTCTGCAAATTCATTACACTCCCAAAACACGTTCTCCTTTTACCTCTTTCTTCCCCATCACTCCACCAATATTTGTCATCTACTTGAGGAAAAATTCTTTGGAGTCTGTTTGGGGTATAAAAGTATCTATACAAACACCTCCATGCAAAAATCGTAAATCTTCTAGACTTTGTTGCATATTTGGAAGCCATACATATGTTGTCCCATTGTTTCTTTGAGAAGTGCATATCTAATCTCTCTTACCAATCTTTTCTGTAATATTTTATATGCCCTACTAATTATCCATAGGTTCATAGGTTCATACTGGGCTATCTGCCCAAGGGCATTTATAAGCCTAGCCCAGAGTTTTGTGGCTTTCGCCACCCCTTTAGTTTGGAGGATACTATGCCCATTATTTTGCTGTGCCTCTGTCAAGCAGTGACACTGAGATAATCCCTGGGGTATATCTGCAATCTCCCATCCATTGGTCAAGATTTCTCTTGAACAAAGCCAGCGAGGTGCTCTGCCTTATATGTACCGGGATTTTGTTCCACAGCATAGGGAGTCTCTGGGTGATGAATCTGTCCCTCCAGCATGTCCTATTAATAACCGTGTCAAGGTTTAAGTCTCCCGCCCTTGTAGTTCTGAGGGATCTAGATTTTTTGAGGTGAAGCATGTTCATCAATTCTGGGTTGGACATGGCCTTGTATGTCAGGCACAGGTCACCTCTGAGCAGACGGTAAGCAACTGAATAGAGCTGGAGTTCCTTCAGTCGGGCAGCATAGGACATATTTTTGAGACCCTTTATCCTTTTGGTGAGGAATTTTTGGGTCCTTTCCAGTTGCTGCAGGTGTCATGTCAGCTACATTCCGAATGGGGCATTGTACTCAATCATTGGTCCGATGAGTGATGAGTACAGGGGGATGATGACTTCCCTTGATCTAGATGTGAATCCCTTCATGATCAGGTGGGCAATGTAGAAGGTCTTCCTAACTACTTTGGCAACGTGAGTGTCAAACGAAAGGTTACTGTCAACCTGGGTCCCCAGATCCCTGATAACCTCTTCTGAGCTCAGTGGGTTGCCACCTATATGGTAGCTAGGGGTAACCTTGTTTTTCCCAAAGGGTATGACTATGCATTTTTTGGCGTTTAACTTTAGGCCATGGCTCTGGCACCAGTTATCCATTTCTATAAGACCCTTCTGAAGGATATCTGTGTCAGATGCATTCTCAACTATGGCGCCCAGTTTGCAGTCATCTGCAAGTTTTGTCAGCCATAATCCTCCTGTGTTTGCTTGTACTTCTGAAAAGTAGATGCCGAACAGGAGTGGGCCCAGGACAGAGCCCTGTGGGACACCACTTGTGACAGGCTTTGAGTCTGACATGGCACCAGCAACTCTGACCCTGTGGGTTCTGTCACTTAGCCAGTTTGCAACCCATCTTGTGATGTATGGGTTTACATTTAAGCTGATGAGTTTTTCAATGATACCTGAGTGTGGTATTGTGTCAAAAGCCTTTGCCAGGTCAAGGTAGGCTATGTGGACTGCCTTTCCCTCGTCAATGGCCTTGGTGACTGTTTCGAAAAAATCAACCAAGTTTAAAAGGCATGATCTGCCTTTGACAAAGCCAAACTGGGTCAGATCCAAAGTCTGCAAGTCCCCTATGTCTTTATTTATGAGTTCCATTATGATCCTCTCCATAGCTTTGCAGATCAGGCTTGTCAAGCTGATGGGACGGTAATTTCCAGGGTCAGTGGAGTCACCGCCTTTGTGAAGTGGGACCACAGTTGCCGTACGCCACTCCTTAGGCACGTATCCTGAGGTGAGGCTAAGATTAAACAGCTGCCCTAACAGTGGGTTTAATTCCTCATTGAGTTCGTGGAGCACACATCCGGGGACACCATCTGGTCCCATGGATGCTGTGTTTTTTGCCTTGGAGAGAGCAGTTCTCACCTGAGCGTTTGAGATGTTTGGGGGGTTACAATCCTCTGGTATAGATATCTCACCTTTGGGGGAGGGAGAGAAGTTTGCACTGAACCAGTCAGCCAGTATGTTGGCAATGTCTGTAGGTTCAGTAATTTTTACATCATTTTGAACTAATTCTGAGCATATCTGGGAGTTTCCTCCCAGGTTTCTAACATAGCTAAAGAAGGCCTTATGATTGTCTTTTGAGTCCTTAGCGACTTTTCTCTCAAAATTTGCCTTGGATGATTTTATGAGAGCTCTTAGTTTTTTACTTATAATGATCAAAGGTGTTTTCCCTTTTAAGGATTTAGCTCTATCTTGTAGTAGCTTCCTCCTTTTGTTGTAGAGTTTGTTTATGGCTGGGGTCCACCAGACTGGACGCTTGCCTTTGGTACAAAGAGTCTTTGTTTTGTTTGGGATTGCCTGATCCATGCAGTCCTGTAGGTGCTGGTAGAAGGCATTAGTAAGTGATTCAGCGGCTTGAGTAATGGTTTCCGCAGGCTCGGGGGCCTTAAAGGAGACCACACCAGTCTTTAGAAGTGTGAAGTCGGCTTTTGAGAAGTTTTTCACTGTGGTCTTTTTTATCTCAGGTGGGGGGGGGTGGACTTCCAGTGAGATTAGTTTATGGTCTGATCTCACCAGCGAGGGGTATACTTCCGGTGTTGAACATTGTGACCCCATGTTTGTGATGATGAGATCTAGTATGTTTTCTCCTCTTGTGGGGATGGTGACTAGTTGTTCCATGGCATTTGAGTTTATGAACTCTAGGAACCTTAGGGCTAGAGTGTTGGGGCTTGAGTAGTGATCCCAGTCTATATTTGGGTAGTTGAAGTCACCTAGTATGATGGTGTTTGGAGATACATTTATCCCCTCCAGTGTTTTCAGGAAAGCTATGTGAGGTTCCTGAGATTGAGAGGGTGGCCTGTAACATGCTACAAATTGCAGAGCAGTCTTGCCTATGGTTAATTGCACCTGGATGGTCTCCGATGCATCGTGCGTTGCCACCAACCTTGAGGTGTGGGTGTCCTTGATGAATATAGACACCCCCCTCCTTTCTTGGTGTTGTCCGGATTTTGGGGCCGGAACGCATGATATGAGGTAAAACATGATAGTGCCAGGGTGCTCTCTGGAGCCTTGAACCAGGTTTCAGTCACAGCACAGACATCGATGTTCTCCATACTGAGAAGGACCTCGAGTGCGTGCATCTTGAGGTTGAGACTTCTGGCATTGAGCAGCATTACCCTTAGTTTTTTTCCTTTTTTGTGTACTAGGGTGGTAGGTTTAGAATTTGAGCCTTGCCTAAAAAAGGCACTATGGGGGTGGCAAGAGCCTTTGCCAATATCCGTAAGCCCAGGGGTGACAGGTGCAAGCCGTCCCTTGCGAAGCAGCGTGGCTTGTCCAACATGTCATCCCAGGCAGACAGACATTGGATCCCCTTTGAATGACACCAGAGTTTAAGCCAATTATTAAAGCTGATCATCTTGTCTCTGTATTGTGGCATCATTCTTGGTGAAGGTAGGATACTGCTCAAGGTCAGGGTCATACCTGCCTGGGCTACATAATCAGAGAGCTCCTCTATGTCTCTTTTCATGTAGTCCAAGGAGGTACGTCTCAGGTCGTTCACACCAGCGTGGACAATGACAGAGTCGTACTTGTACCTGCTGTTGAGAGACCTGAGTGCTTGCATTATGTGGCGGATTCTAGCACCTGACAGGCAGCTTACTGTGACCTTCTCCTTACTCAATCTGGTGAGCGGGACGTCAGTGTGTCTGACTATGGAGTCACCAATGACGAGTGTGTCTGGCATTGTGTTTGGCCTTAAGGGCTGTGACTGTTTGGCACACTGACTATGTGGTCTATGTGTTGAATATGTTGTGTCCTGAGGTGGCAGTTGTTTGGGTGTCTGCTTTGGTGGCCTCTGCTGTTTTGGTAGATTTTTGATCAGAGCCTCCCAGTATGTCTTTGTGTATTTATGTGTATGATTTGAAGTATTGATAGTACTATGTGAGACTGGGTTTGTGATGTGTGAGGTTACCTTCTCCTCCTGTCTGGTCTTGCCAGTCCTGTGTTGAGAGAGCTCATCCTCCAGTTTGGCTATATAATTGCATCTCTCGCATGTATTTGTGTTTTGTGGAAGAAGGAGAGGGTTGTCCGTGTACATGAGGCAATTGTAACATTGCCTCAATATTCCCAGATTCACCAGCTGAGCAGGAGAGGACACTAGCAACTGATCCCTCGACATGCTAGAAGGAATAGACAAGGACTTTGAAAAGACTCCGGGGGATGTGGGTGATCGAAAAGGGGTTTTGGCTAATGGGGTACTATGTATAATAAAAGTGCTATATCAAAGTAAAAAAATACTTTAGGAGCAAGTGCTAGGCTTTACAGATAAAGAATAGTCTACTTAAGAATCAAGTAGAGCTGAACTTTCTAGATATAGAATACGCTAGTTTGATCAGCAGTACAGTTCAAGGAAGGCTGTTTTAAGGGAAAATTTGAAGAGTGGACTTTAGGCAGCCCGAATAGTTTAACCTTGATTAACCGCCGCTGCTCTTGTGTACTCCTGTAGCAACTCCGCGCTAAAGCCCGCCAAAGCGTGCTTTATAGCAGGGGGCTGGAAAAGACAGGAAATTACCCAAAATGGCCAATAAACTACAAGTTACTGCCTTAAACCACTCCTCTGAGGACAAACAGGCAGCTCAGTACTCCCCACTCTCACTGGTGAGTAAAGAAACTTCCCCCTGACCAAACAAGGAAAATGGAGAAACACAGGAACCAAGACAAAGCCCAGGGATCAGCAAAATCTGATCACTGGAACAAACTATTAGGAAAGTATGGAAAACAAGAGTATTTTTTGTTTTTTCAAGTTTTTTTTCAGATAGGCAGAAAATACAATAAATGCTGTGTTTTTCGACTAATTGCTATCAAAAGCTAGTACACTTGAGTGTATTAGCCTGTTGTTTAACTTTTAAGCAAAACTTAAACAAGCAAGTGCAACAAACAATTCAAACTATTAAAAAAGCTTCTATTCTAGATTCAATTAAAGACTCAACCAGTGATGGTTTTCCATTTAGTATTCTCCTATCACTTCTTCTTTGTCTGGACTCTGATATCAATTCCTGATAGGGAAGGCAGTCACTAGCCTGCAATCCAGATGTCTTCTTGGTCTCTTCCCATTCTGTTAACTTCTCTTTTCTAATTATTTGTTCGCAATATCTTGGTTCCTTTGCCAACTTCTTCCAGTAAATTCCAGCCCAAGGGCTGAGGAAGCTTTGTTGTTGGTTGCCAGTCAGGGGGTGCACTGGAAGAGTCAGTGTATCACAGAATGATACCTGTGAAGCTGAGTGAAGGATTACTTAGACTTTATCTGGGAATTTTGAAGTATGTGGTGGGTGAGAAACCAGAAGCATAAAAAACGTTTTTCCTGCTGGAGAATTAAGCCATGTTGCATTTTACCTTTTACCATTGTAAAGAAAATGCACTAGAGTAAAAAATCCTGTCTGCAATATTTGTTGAGTATATTACAGTACCTTGTAAAACATAGAAAATACACAAGCACTTTCATTTTCAAAATAATTCAATCAGTTTTTAAAATTATGTAGGCTAAAATTAAAATAAACAAATGCATTTTTGGATATGTTATTATTCAGTCAGGTTTTATATTCTTTATATATATATATATATATATATATATATATATATATATATATATATATATATATCACTTCTGCATTGTTATGTTTATGCTTTATAGGTATTTACATTAATCACAATTATAAACAAGAAACCGACTCATATTCATCTAAATATGAACAAGAAATTACATTTCAATGATAGTTTATATTTGGAAACTTTATGTTGTTTTCTTTTTTCTTGTATCATTTGATATATTTTTTGTAATAATTAATATGCCAAAATACTGCACTCTCATAAGGGTGTTAATAGCTAATGTGCTGGCAACCTCCTTGCTTGTGGGCAGAGGAGATAACAATCAAAAAGTAAAGCTGAAAATCCTATGGTTATCTGTAAGGGCTGTGGGAGCCAGTCACATCTTGGATTAGAAGTATCACAGTGGTACCCTCTTCTTTTGTGCAGTTCTAGTTACTGGTGCCACGTTAGCTACCATGGAGAATTAAAGGCATTCTTCTTGTCCAGCCACTAGGGCAAAAAGCTACTTGCTAGAGAATCTTCCAGCAGGTTAGGTTTGGTCAAAGAAAGAAAGAAACCTGGAGACAATTCATCCCAATCCGGATCAGTCCTTAAGTGAATTAATTGTCTCCAGGCTTCTTTCTTTCTTTGACCAAATTTAATCTTTTCTGTAATACGCACCTTTCCCTTCTAATGACAAAAATGACACATTCTGTATTAGAAAGTGCACAAGTTAGGCTCACGTGAAGTTAGGTTGCTTCTATGGCAGTGCTGGAAATAGGCATTGGTCAGAGAGGAATAGATGGTTTTCTTAATAGCCTTATGTGGGAAAAGGTGCTTTCACACGTGTAGGTTGATCTAGATGTAGTGAGAATAAAAATTGCTTGCTTGCTTTTGTGCAAGTTCACTCCTATGTGCACAGTGCAAAACTTGACAAAGCCCACAAACTAATTTGCATATCTCGGATCTGCTGACTTGTGAATGTTGATCAGCTCCATCTGAAACTGTCCCTCATCAAGTGATGTCAGCCCCTATTTGACATTCATTGAGTGGCTCCCTTCCATTTCAGTAGTGAACAGATTCCTGATGAATTTCATTGCATCACTGGAGAGCTCAAAGTTATCTAGTTTGGTTCTGAAGTGTGTCTTCAGTTTATCCAGAACTGAGGTGATCTGTGTTGATGACTGAATATGACCTCATTGTGAATGAAAATGGAATGATGTTCCAAGGCACATATCAGAGGAGAAAAAAAAATTTTGAATGGCAGTTTTTCCACCATGTCAGTGACTTTTTTTGTCCCCTGCATTCCCAAATTAAGTTTGTTCAAATGATCGAATACATCACAAAAAAGTAACTCTGTCATGAATTATTCAGAATTGTTGATAGTTATGTGTTGTTTTCTGTTGCCCTGATACCAACTATCTGGTAGAAATGCAATTATCTCTTTCCTAAGGTGACATGCTCTTTTGAATGCATTATCCATGCTGAGTGACCTTATGTCATTGTATGTAAGCGGATGTGTCATGAAGCAGTAGTAGGCTAGATGTTGATCTGATAACATTAATGACGGCTGTAACTGTGTCCATCTTTCTTTTTAGGTCAGTGCTGAGTTTATCATATACAATGCTGTGGTGCAAGAGACAGAGTAGTGACCACCTCTATGGTGCTGCTGTCATCAGTCTGGCAGATAAACCCTGCACTTTGCCCATCATAGGTGGATGTTGTATGCAATGAGCATGGTCACACAATCCTAATTTAGTCTAGCTTCTTTGAAGAAAGAATCAGTTTTGCTGAACATCACTTCACCATTTATATACCCCTCTAGTGGTATTAATCTGGGAATATAATCTCAAAATTAATCACGGCCAAAAAAGTTATTCAAATAAACAAATTTGTGCCCTGTCTATGTTATCATCAAATTCATCAACAGGCAGTGAAATGACCGCATTATTTCTTACCTGTTCTAAAAGATTCTCAAAAACATTGGTTGCAAGAACTTTGATTCCTTTTGTCATTGATACATTTGGCATAGGAATTTTCATAATCAGAAGTATCATATCATTTTCAACTTTGACATCTGAGTTCATTTCCTCAGCAACAGCTAACATGCACCCCTTCATTCTCCACGTCAGTGACTGGCTGCTTCTTCTTGACAATGACACATAGAGAGACGATGCCATAGCTTTCTCTTGAGTAGAGCATGATTTAACCATATGGCTCTGTTCATATGAGATGGCTAGAGTTGCAGTTTTATTTCTTGTAATAGTCAACCCCACAGGATAGAGTTAAAACTGAAGTCTTAAGTTTTGAAATGTCTCCACATGTTATATTCTTTTGGCACAGAAATACATTCATCGCACATTAGTTTCCCTGTTGATAAGGTTATGAGCAGTGGCAGTCCAGTTTTTATTGAACTGGTGATTTTCATTGCCAGCTTTTTGCTTTATGACTAGTTTGGGGGGAGGCATCTTGTTGCCACCTTATCCTTAACATCAGGCATCTGTAAAATAAATTAAACTATTAACATAGTAGCACTTGTAAAAACTGATACCAAAAAGAATGAAATATATAAGCAATGATGCGCTTCATGGTGGACATTATCAGGGAAACAACACCTTACCACTCCTGGGAGGGAATTATTTTCCTGATAATGCCCACCCTGGAGAGCATTATCATGTTGAGATAATTGAATATCTATTAAATAGTTTTGTATTTGCTGTTTTATTGCTGTATACTTAGTTTTATATTTTTGATGTAAAATATTTTCTCTTCTTAATGTTTTAAACTTGCTGCAGCATATATAATTGTTGCTGGAGGAAGTATTTTATGTCCAAAATATAGGATGTGTATTGAGTCCACACACATATTACCCCCCCCCCCCCCCCCACACACACACACACAAATAAACCTGGCAATTACAGCTACTTTCTTGATATTAGTATATTTCAGGTGGCTCATTGTGAATAAATGGATGAAAAGAAATCATAGAGTGTAAGGCACTGCAACCATGATCCTGTGCCTTTCAAATGTTCTATCCCTCAAAGATATTTGATTTTGTGATAGATCACTGTTGATTCTTGTCAGTCATTGAAGCTAGGAATTATACATTAGAGAGTCAGTTATCCAAACTGCGATGATCAGAAATGTCAATTATCCAAACACAGCCTTCCAAAGTTTTCGGGTAGGAAAAACCATAAAGTCTGAATATGCAAAGGTTATATGTATTCACTTGTGCGTGTTTTTTGAGCTTGTATATGAAAAGTATTCTTCATTGTCCACTGGAATTGCTGAATGGTTGAAAAGTTTATTCCCTGTGTGCAGAAAAAAACAAGATTTTAGCATTTTTTTTACCCGGTTCAAAGTATGTTTGATTATCCGAACAGTTTGATTATTCAAACTACCCTAGGTCCCAATTAGTTTAGATAATCGACTCTCCAGTGTAATTTCATACTTCTTACTCTTCAGTAAATGCATGTTGGTGGAAGCTCTCTACTGTATTTATTGAGTGAATTGGAGTTATATTTACAACTTCTTGTGATTTTACATAATTTTCCTGTGTTTGTAGGATTTATCCAGAATTCTTGATCAAAGAAGTTGGAAGGTATGCAATGAGTCTCTTACTTGCTACTTGCTGTCTCTTTCTCTCACTCTCTCTTTTTCAGTAGTTTGTCCCCTCTGTTTTACTCTCACTCTCTGTCTCTCTCTCTCTCTCACACACACGCACACACACACACACACACGCACACGCACACGCACACACACACACACACACACACACACACACACACACACACACACACACACACACACACACACACACACACACACTACTTTCTTATCTTCATTGACTTTACATTCACTAAACAGCAAAGGTGCATAAAAAATGGCATCTGTTTGCTTTTTTTTCCCCTGTCCTACTTCATTGAAGTTTAATATGCTTACAGCAAAGAAGTGGGCTTCTTTTTCTACTGTGCAAAATTTGTGCATTAACATCCTGTCGGAGAAGGTCCATTCCTCCCTAGTTACTTGCTCCCCATACATCAGTTCCTTTGTTAATTTTCTGCAGTAAATTTCAGCCACCTCTTACCTATTTTCTATACCCCTACTTGCAGTCATCCCTATTGGTAAAAATATCTTTTCTTTATTTATATGATGGCTTAATATTTACAACATTTTCTGATACCTTATAAATGTAATATTTTGTATGGTTGTTGTTATTTTCCTTAACAGCCTGCATTCAAACTCCATCTATCTCACTTTACTTCTTGACCTCCCCCCCATTTCATCAACTTTCCTTCCCACTTTGATTTACAATCTTCCTCTTAAGTTATGTGTATCAGCATTAACTGTGTAGCTCTTAAGTATCCCTTCAAATCAGGTAATCCTAAACCACCTTGCTGTGTGGAAAGAATCAGCTTATTCCCCTTAACTCTTGCCCCCTTTCCCATTCAAATAAATTTCTGCAACTCTTTATCTATTGCCACCCAGAGCTCTCCTTCCATGGATAACACACACTTGACCTGTATATAAAACTAAATATCTTCACTGCTTGTATCTTACTATCCATATCCATAACTAAGACCTTCCAGCTTCTCAGTGTTTGTATTATGTTTTTGTTTAGTCTCTTTCCACATATCCTTAGATACCATAATAGAATAATGCTAAACCATATACCTAAGTGCTTTTATCTTCTCACGTCCTCCTAAATATGTGTATTGCCGATCATTTCACACGTCGGTACACAGCATACCACTATAGTCGTCGTTTTATCTTTATTTATTTTACACATGCAGAATAATGTTTGGAGGAGTAATAAGGTTTAAGGGAAGGCAGGAACTGAATGAGCTGTGTAATGTTTGATTAACAATGACTGTATAGAATGAGCTGTGTAATGTTTGATTAACAATGACTGTATAGAATGAGCTGTGTAATGTTTGATTAACAATGACTGTATAGAAGTTTATACATGATGTATAATGTTTGCAGCTGAAAATATGACAAGATGGTTTGTTTTTATTTATACAAATCTATGATTGCCTAAATCATGAGTAACACTTCAATAAACCTGTTTCTTATTTAAAAAAAAATAACTGAAACTGTATCAAAATGTCACACAATACCTACATGTCCTTTTATGGATTTATCAAGTACAAAATAATTTCACATGCAAATACAGTCAACTTGTCTTGTTTACCATACTAGTTATATCCTTGAATTTGTGAGTGCCTTGTTTTCTTTGTTAATGGTTGTAAATGTACAGCAAATAACAAAGATGGAAGGGGACATCCCTGCTTGGTTCCCTTGTTAAAGCACAGCTTGTCAGAGGGACCCTCCCAACCTTAATTCTTGCCTCTGACCCTTCATATATCCTCCTTGTATTCTGTCAGGGAATGCAATTGCTATCATTACCCTACGCATAAAATTCCATCTGACTATTGAATGCTTTCTGCGCATAAAGGCCAACTAACAATAGGGCGTTTCCTTGCACTTTGCTTCTCTCTGTATCACCATTGTTCTATTAATGTTGTCACGTTTGCCTTGCCTTCATTAAAACACATCAATTTATATTTGTCACTTTTGACAGCACCTTTGCCATTCTCTTAGATAGTATAGATATAAACACTTTATAATCATAGTTTAAAATTAAAATTGGCCTAAAGGGTCTTTTAGCTTTTTTCCAAGATGCTGGTACTGTTCTTCCTTTTACATGTTATTAAACAAAGCCTTCCAGATCTTTATCACTTCTTCCCTCCTAATATCAAACTTTGACAAGAATACTGTTTGTTACTTGAGACTTCCTTGTTGATTGATTATATAACAGCATTTTATCTCATCCTTTCCTATTTCTTGAGCCTCATCATTTTTTAACCTTGGTATAATTGAGTCTTCCATAAATATTCCATTTTTGCATTTTTGTTTGTTTCCTCATTCCTTTGCTTTATATACATTTGCACAGAATTACTGAAGTATTTGTAGGATTTCTAGTCATTTTTCTTGTCATATGCTGCATAAGCTTGGCAACAACCCTTTCTACTTTTTGTTGCATAAGTTATTATGATGAGTTTTTCCTGTACTGGAGTTGTTATCGAAAATGCTTCCTTAAAGACAACCTTTCTAAACTCATGCACATTATCCAAATACTCCTTTATTTTCCCTTTAGCATTCAACTATTGCTCATTGTCTTGTCCTGTGAGATTCCTCTTCCTCTAGCTCATCTTCTGTAATACTTTAACCTTTGTCAGCCCCTCCAAATTCATGTTACTTCTTTCCCATATCTCATTCTCTCTTATTTATATCATATTTTAAACACAATTTTCATTTATCCCACTTCCTAGATATCCCTTGGAAAGAAGAAGGTTCATAGGTTAGTACTAAGCTAATTGCCCTTGTGGGCCATTTTAAGCCTAGCCAATGACTCCATGTAAAAATCAAATCCTTTACCTTGTGTCTGTAAGGTAAATGGCTTAACAATTATGCCAACCTGTTGTACCTGTCTATCTTCCTTAATAACTCTCAAATAATTTCTACTACTCATTCCTTAACGTGCTGTCTTTTAACAGTTATACAGGGAAGACACTGTAGTCTCATTTTTATTTCATGACCCTGCATCTTTATCTTCATCTTTATTGGTGCATGATCAGAACGAGTTACTGCATGTGTTTCAAAGCTTTCAGTTGAATGCCCACAATCTGTTGAAATCTAATTTCTATCCAGATTAGCCCAGGTATTGTATCTTGGAAAATAATGTGAAAATCTGTCTGCTACTAGAGCCACATCCTCCATTCCAATTATTATTATATGTTTCTTTAGAAATCTACCATCTTTTGTTATATTTTTCCCTTCTAGGACCCCTGATGCATCCACACCATTGCAAATCAGGTACGTTCCCTGCTGAAAGCTAATTATTTTTCCCAAAAATCTGTTAAGCACCATAATAATAATTCTAGGTAGAATTTAAATATATGCCATTCTAATCCTCATTCCCCGCCAGTAACACCTTATTACCACAAGTCTACTTACAGCACATTCATTTTTAGCTTTACCATGGCTGCAGTGCTCCAGAAGAAAAGATCTGCATGCCTTCTTAATTTCTGGCAACCAGATTCATAGCTCCCAACTATCTCTGAGTTTGCCCCATATCCTGTGCCTCATAAAATGCTTGATTTTATGCTAAATCACTGAGCAGTACAGTCAGTCAATAATGCCAGACATTAAAGTTTTATGCTTCTTTGTTTCAGAAATTAATGTCGATGCAAAACCTGATGTCCTTACATTCGCTGCTGCAGTATTCATAACATATGGCATTCCTTGCCATGGAAGCTCAATGTCCAACCAGTCTTCCAAAGCCTACTGTTGCTTTAAGGTGTGCCAAAAGTCACCCAAATGCTCCTCGTGTAGAGTAGGGCATAAAGGTAATGTTCAGGCATACCATCCTCTGAACTTCTTTCCAGACAGTCTGAACGCTTCTTCTAAGTGTCAGTCTATTTACCTACATCCATTTTCTGCCAGTTTTGAATGCATACGCCTGTTTTCTGAAGTGTGAGCCATTGCAGATAAGTACCCCAATGGGGTTTTGTTTTTTCTTGGCTTTTTTGCACTGTTAGAGGTCATCATCATCCAGAAAGGGTAAATGCTAGTGTGGGAGACAGATTCCCCATAAAGACCACCACAATAAGTGCCTTTTTGCCTAAGAGCTTCTCACAATCATGCATCTTGTTCAATTTGTCAGGCGTTCATCCCAAAAATCCTTCACAGTAGGCTTTCTTCCCTTTCCTTGTATCTTGAGAACCAGAGTCTTAAGCTTCTCACTAAAGATACAAAGGAAGGAACTTCTCTTCCTGAGGGTCAGTCATTAGAGAAGAAGAAGGTGAAAAAGGTAAGACTGGAATCTTCTACTGCCCTGCCTCTACTGAGTGTTTCTTTCAAGGTTGTTATGGACCAGAGACTTGCCTGGCTGTATTGTCAGATTTCTATGCCATGACCAGGTTGTCAAATGCAGTCCTGTGTCAGAGCCTTCTCAGTGTTATAGGGTGCATGTTCCCTTAAAAAATAAAAAACTAAACATGTTTGTTCTGCTCCTAGGGATCTACAAAGTGAGTGGCAGGCCTTTACTCAGGGGTTATTTAATGTCATTAAAGCCTCCTCAGGGCGTTTTGGTTTCTGCTCCTCCTTGGTCATCTACTCAGGATTCTTCTGAGGAAGAGTCACATTCTGATGAAGAATCCTTGTCTTATTCTACTCAAATTCCTTCTTCTTTGGACTATGGGTCAGGTGTGGAGGAATTTAATAGTCCTTATACTCCTTTTGAGAAAATTTTCTTTGTGGACACATTCTCTAGGATGATGGAATTTTTTAAGTGTGATTGTGCTCAGGGCTCTGATATCGATATGCTGCAGATGGAATCTCCTAAACCTGTGTCTATTCCACTTGTTTTGGCTGCTTTGCTGGATGCTTTTTCCAAAGCATCTAAAGCACCTGATTCTCTGCCCCCTGCTCTAGCAGCCTGATAGATTTTATAGGGTGCCTAAGGATTGTAACTTTTTGTACAAAATGTCCTGTCGCTGACCCCTCTGTGGTGTCTGTAGCCTCTGATATATGATCTCAATTGCTTCCTTCGCCCAAGTTACTGCCACCTGACAAGGACAGCAGAACCATGGAAAGGCTGAGTAAGAAGGTTTACCCTTCTGCTACCCTAGCTTTTAGGGCTATTAATTATCAGACCTATATGCCTAGGTATGTGTTGACTCCTCCTTCTCAGGCCTGCCAGCTTATTTCTCATCTTCCAGACCCTGAGGGTAAAATGTCTGCTCTTTCCTTGCTAGGGATTTCATCTCACGTGGTTCATCATTCTATCAAATGTAGTTATGATGCAGCAGCAGTCTCTTTTGGGGCTGCTGCTTTTGGTTCAATGATGAGGAGTATTCTTGGGTTAGGCTTTGACCTTTACCTGATGATATTAAAGCTAAATTGGTCGATGCTCCTCTGGATAATAAACTTTTGTTTGGGGAAGCAGCTTCTGGTTTGTTTAAGTCCCTTCAGGATAAGGGTAAGGCCTTATAACAGCTTAAACGTGTTTGTTTTTGCTATGCCTAAATTTCAGAGAAACTACCCCAATAAGACAGCCTTTGTTTGTAGGAAATATCACCCTTCTACTAAAGGTGAAACAGATGGCAAACGGGCTTCCCCTGCTAAGGCCAGTCAGACTTCAGGGATTCAGAAGCCCACCTTTCCTGACAAACCATTTGCTGTATGACTATCCATCTCTTCCTAGCCACGTTCCTCTTTCTCTTCACCCTTCTTTTTCTCTTCCTGTTTGGCTTCAGATCACTCAAGATTCTTGGGTTCTGTCAATCATTTGTCAGGGGTACTTCATGGTGTGGAAATCCCATCATCCTTTTATGGGCATTACTCAGCCTCCTCAGGAACAACTTCCTTTTATCCCAGAGGTTCTTCAAGATCTCTTGTCTCAGGGTACTATTTAAGAAGTCCAAAAAACAATGAAACTGGAGCAGAAAGCAGCAGGTGGAAGCTGTTAAAGTTCTTTAATCCAATTCACATACACCACTGGTACCATGGCCATTCACCTTCAACGGATAAATGTACATCAATAACAGCCATACTTTTATACACATAAAACCCCAATTAAGCAATTACACATTTAAAGTGAAAAAACATAAATTCTTTAATTACAATTTTACATAATAAATGTTCAACTTTAAACATATTCCTTATATTAAAATACAAAGACATTATTGAAAAACTTTTTATACCAATTTTTGAAAAATGCTTGACATTACCTACTTTTTACAATCAAGTCTAACATTATAATCTGACTTACTTTTTAAATTTAAGCATCAAAAACAGACTTGTCTAGTACACCAAATTAACCTCAAGATTGAGACCCATGAGGAATAATGTTCTATAATTCAAGATGAATTTACTTTCCAAAACTAACAGTTTCCTCACAACGTCACCCCCCATGCATAAAACAGGCTGGGTAAGAACAGGAAAGAAAAAAGATGACACATTTCCTTTATGTATGTTAACAAAATGCTCTGCTACTGGGTTCCTCATGTTACCATTCTGAATGCCATTTAAATGTTCCATAATTCTCACTTTTATAGCTCTCTTAGTTTGTCCTATATACCACTTGGTATTAACACACCCACAACCCACTGCATAGACTACCCCACATGAATTACAATTAAATTTACCTTTACATATACAATTTTTACCATTAATACATTCACCCGAAATATTCCTAATATATGTGCAAACCTTACAATGGCCACAAGCAAACATACCCAAGGACTCATGAAAACTACCATAGTAGCCCATATTTAATACTGCTTTCAAATTTGCATATCGCCTGTAAGAAAACCTAATAAACCTAGAGAATAACTTCCCTACATTTACATCATCACATACAACATGCCATAAATTCAAGATGATCCTTCTCATGGTCTCAGAAAAACCAGAGAACTTGGAAACAAGGAAAACCTCTCTCTTACCAAAATCATCAGTTATAACATTATTTCTAAATGTCATTTTTCTGCCATTAGAGTTACCAAACAAAACTTCATCCAAGGCATGTTGTAAACAAACTTCATTGTAGCCTGTCTCACAAAGCCTATTTTTAACTTCCAAAAGAAATTATTTTCTATACCTTTCCTCTGAGGTATTACAAGCAATACGTTTAAATTCACCCAGGGGTAAAGATTTAAGCAAATGGGGAGGGTGCAGGCTATCTGCATGTAAAAAGTTGTTTGTCGCATACTTGCTCGTAATATCATCTTGATGGAAGAGGTTTTCTATTGGGTGTCTCTGAAGTAACCTGGACCCACTTACTCTGGATGTTCCTTTGGTTCTCCCTTATTTGTGTGAGTTGCTCAATGCTGGTTTGGCCTATTCTTCTATTAAGAACTACTTAAAAGCTGTCTCTACTTGTCTGCCTTTAACTCCTCCTTTAGCTTCTAGATTTGAGACTAAACTATTTTATAAAGGCATCCTTAATATTAGACCTCCCAGGAAGCCTGTTCCTCCTCCCTGATATCTTAATTTTGTTTTGGAGAAGCTGACACAGGATTCTTTTGAGCCTGCTGCTTCAGCTGCCTTGCAACATTGTTCTTGGAAGACTGTTCTTTTCTTAGTTCTCACTTCTGCCAGATGGGTGTCCGAGTTGCAGGCCCTTATGGCTTGTTCTCCCTTTTCTCATATTTAATGAGGACAGGGTGCCCTTGTGTACCAATCCTTATTTTATGCCTAAGGTGGTTAATAACTTGTCACTTAATCAGTCTATTAATTTGCTTGCTGTTTTCCCCTCTCTCGCAGTCTGACAGTGAGAGGGTGCTGCATACTTTGGATGTGCATAGACAACTCAGATTTTATTTGCATAAGACTAAGGCTATTAAAAATCTGATCAATTGTTTGTTTCTTTTCATTCAAGGTCTTTAAGATTAGCTGTATCCAAGCAAACCATTTCTTCTTGGATTTCAAAGGCTATTTCTTTTTGTTACACATTTCATGGCAAGAGCCTTCCTTTTTCTGTAAAGGCTCATTCTGCTAGAGCTGTGGCTTCTTCTGGTGCTTTTTTCAAGGGCTTATATACTAATTATATTCTTGAAGCAGCTACCTGGACTTCTGCACATACTTTTACCAAGCATTACAAGCTGGATGGTATTTCTAGATATATGGTTGGTTTTGCTAGAGCCCTTCTTCATGGCTTTTTAGAGGGTTCTACTGCTCCTTTCCCCTCCCAGGTTTCCTCTTGAGCTTTGGCACTCTCCCATATGTTATGAATACTGCAGCAGTGAATGTAAGGCCATAGTACAGTTGTGTAAAATCTTACCATAAGCAATAGATGTCCTTGCATTCACTGCTGCAGTATTCATTCCCTCTCTCCACCCCCCCTAGTCCTTTTCCATCCTGGATGTACAGGCTATCCCTTGGGTTTCTTTGGACTAGTGTTCCTACTGGGGCAATCTGTTCTGAGGATGGTACACCTGAACATCAGCTTTATCCCCTACGTTATGTGAGGAGTGTTTGGGTGACATTTGGCATACCTTAAAGCAACAATAGGCTTTGGTACACTGGCTGGACGTTGTGCTTCCACGGCAGGGAATCCCATATGTTACGAATACTACAGCAGTGAAGACAAAGACATCTACTGTTATGGTAAGATTTTACACAACTGTACTTTTTATGAGCTTTTTAAGTGCATTAGAGTAATATTTAGAAAATTGTCACTGTTTTTGTGCCTTTGTATCCTATTGTTTTGTAGCTTTGTCCCTAATTCCTAAGCAAAAAAGTTGAGAGGTATACCAGATATACATACTTCTCAACTGTTTCAGATGATTTTTGCCTCATATTTGGGACTGTTCTTTGTACATTTTGATTTTTTCTTGTACATTGTTAAAGGTTGCTGTCACAAAAATAATAGCAGACATTTGTGTTTCAGACTACATATCTTTCAGGGAATGCACACTAATGCAGGACCTATTATTTGGTATAAGATACATAATATGCAAATGAAAACTTAATGTCACTGTGTAGCTCGTATTTATTTAATTTTATTTTTTAGAGTATGACATCTGAATTTACATAGACAAAGTAGCTATAATTGGTGGGGCTCTCTGTGGAGGAAAATGACTGCACTCTGCTCATTATTCTGCCTTTACAGGGCTAATTTGATTAATATGAAGCAACTTGGAATACTTTAATGAAATGTGTGTTTACTGTTTGTGTGAACAAAGATGATATAGCCATATTTTTTTTTGTAATCAGATGTCTGATATATATATATATATATATATATATGTATGGGTCCCCTTCAAATGGTCGACATTTCACTATGTCGACATTCATATGACCGAGACCATATGATCGACATTTGAAATGTCGGCCGTGGGGACCGGCATCTCCCTACAGTGCGGAATGGAAAGATTTCCACTTCTGCACTGTAGTGCGATCTCAAAGTTGGTATATTTAAGTTCCGGGGGGTGCAGGGTGGCAAAGCCCCCCCTGCTAGCAGCGTTAAGGTAAGTTTTTTTTTGTTTTTTATGTACTACTTGTATGGTTGACATTTCAAATGTTGATCATATGGTCTCGGCGATATGAATTTCGACATTGAGAAATGTCGACCATATCAAGTAGACATATATATATGTATATATATATATGTATATATATATGTATATATATATATATATATATATATATATATATATATATATATACACACACACACACACACACACACACACACAAGTGGCTATAACTGCTGGGTTTTGGTGATGCTGTCCGTTGCTAATCTGGTTTTGCAGGATTAATATGCATTTGTGTAAGATAGGACAGAATACATTTTGTGTTTTGTTATGAAACAAACTTCATTACTGTGATTGTTATTATTTTTTTTACCACAGCTGGATATTTGAGGTGTAATTGATGGATACAGTGACCATCTCTGGATAAAGTGAGTTACACCCCTGCTATTTGATCACTGTTAAGTTACAGTCAGTGATTTGGTATGGCAGAAGTAGTTTCACACAATGTACTGAATTTGCTGAAATTGGTGTAAAACCTAGTATTATATGTTGGGGGTTGCAGTGTATTTAAGAGTAGCATTTTTTTTTATTTTTTAATAAACATCTTTATTAAATTATCACATATAAGATGGCCATGGTCATGCAGCGGTTAGAGTTGTCACCTCACATCAAGTGGTTCTTTGGTTTGATTCTCGGCTGGGGTGCCTTCTATGCAAAGTCTGCATGTCCTCTGTGCTGTTGAGTGGGTTTCCTCTGGGTTATCTGGTTTCCTCCAACATTCCAAAAACATGCAGTAGGTGGACTGGATACTCTAAATTGGCTATATGTGCGAGTGTGTGTACAAGTGAGTAGTATGGATGAACTACAGTGGAAGGGCTACACATTCGGTGGTGTAAACCTTGGCTCAAGATGGCTGTCACTATTGAGAGTGACAACCTGACCCCATGTGCAAAATGGGAAAAAGGGGTTGAGGATGGATGGATTAAATTATCACTCATGACATATGCAATCTTACATTTATATAAATGAAAAACATACAACATTGACATTACTTTAATTGCAAACATTATACATCACTGACACCATTGAAAGAGCTGTAGTTGCATACATTATACATCACTTATAAACTGTCCAGTCATTGTCATGTAAGCATTATATGGCTCATTCAAATCTTGCCTCTTAAACTTCATTCCTTCTGCATATATTGTTGTCACAATTCCCATTTTTTCCTATATAATTTTCTCCTTCCCTTTTCTAAAGATCCCAATTCCAGTTGTTTTGTCTTTATTATTATAGTCACTTCTTCTAGTAAATTTGATCTAGACTTTGATTTCCATTTTTTAGTTATTGCTTTTTTGGCAGCCACTATAATTAGGCTCAGCAAGGTTTTTCTATGTCTAGGCAATTCTGATTCGGTATCATAGCTCAAAAAATCATCTCCCCAGTCAATCTAATCTGCTCACACAGCATCTCTGACGAAGTGGTCTGCAGGGAATCCCTAAAGTTTGACAGCTTATTACACTCCCAAAAAATATATTCCCAGCCACCTCTTTTTTGCCTTTCACACCTCCAACATTTGCTATCCACCCGAGGAAAAATTCTTTGGAGTCTACTTGGGGTATAAAAATACCTATGTAAACACTTCCAGGCAAAGATCCTAAATCTTCTAGACTTTGTTGCATATTTGGGAGATATACAAATATCCCCCATTGTCTCTTTGTGAATTGCTTATCCAATCTCTCATCAGAATTCTTTCTAAGCTCCTCTGATTTATGCTTATAATTATCATGCAATATTTTATATGCTCTACTAAATATTCCTTTTTAATTGCAGCTACGATTCTATATTCTATTAAAAACTCCACCAGTGCTGGTCTTTCATTTAGGATCCCCCATTTCTTTGTCTTTGCTTATACTCTGGTATCATTCCTTGATAAGGGAAGGCAATATCTAACCTGCAGTCCCAATAAATTGATGGCCTCTTCCCATTCTATTACCTTTTCCTTTAAAGTTATATTTAGTCCCAATACCTTGGTTCCTTTGCCAGTTTTCTCCAATAAATTCCTGTCCCCTCTTGCCATTTATCTGTATCACTAAACACAGTCACCCCTACTGGCAGCATTTCTTTTCTCCATTCTTGTGCTGGTTTAGTTTTTAGAATACTTCCTGCTATTTTATGAATATAACACTCTGTATGATTTTTGTTGTTCTCCTTAAGAGTCTACATCCAAAATCCAAATTTCACATTATTTCTTGTGCTTCCCCCGTATCATCATCATTTCTTTTCACTTTGAATTATAGTTTTCTGCTTGTGCTATGTAAAGGAACCTTATCTGTGTTGCTGTAAAGTACCCCCTCATATTGAGTAATCCAAGTCAGCCTTGTTCTATTGGAAGAATCATCTTATCCCACTTGACCCTTGCTGTCTTCCCTTCCCAGATAAAATCCTTCAACTCTTTTTTAATTGCTATCCACAACTTATCCTCTGGTTCATAAAAATATGCCTGACTTGTATATAAGACTAAAGGGACTAAAAACATTTTAATTGCTTGTATCTTAGTATCCACATCCATATAACAAAGCTTCCAGTTTTTCAATTTTTGCATTATCTTCTGTTTAGTCTCCTCCCACATATCCTTAGCTGCCCAACAGAGTCATTTGTAATCCATACTCCTAAATACTTCATTTTATCATGTCTTCATAAATATGGATATTGTTGAACCAATTTGTGTGTTGGTACATAATTTACTGCTATTGCCTTTGTTTTAGCTTCATTAATTTTGTATCCCAAGAAGATCTGAAACTGTCTTAAAATGTTCCACAACACTGTAATGTCCCTTTCTGGTTTTGTTATGTATAAAATAATATCATCTTCAAATAGACCCAGCTTTTTCTTGACTACCATACCAATTATATCCTTGAATTTCTGAGTCTCTTATTTTCTTTGCCAGTGGTTCTAAATTTAATGCAAACAACAAAAGGGAAAGTGAACAGCCCTGCCTGATTCCTCTACTCAAGCAGAAGTTATCAGAGAAGACACCACCCACTTTAATGTTTGCCTCCGATCTCTCATATATACTCCTAATCAACCTTATAATTGTATCAGGGAAAGCAAATGCTTCCATTGCCCTGCTCATGAAGTCCTAGTCTACTGTATCATTCATCTACAAGACTTCCATTGTGTTCCAGGATCCTTCTTCAAAGCTGAGACTATCAGTCTCACTGCAGTTTCTCTGTTCTACATCATGGGGTGCTTCTGCAAATGGGTTTAACATGCAAGATGACTTGGCTATTGTTGTTCATGCCTCTTAGCCATCAGCTACCCCCTGACCCGTGGGCCACCATTTGAGCCAGTGTAATGAGATTCACAGAATGGATGTATGGCTGGATGCCTTACTTCTGCCCCACTGGAGCAATGTATTCCCCAGTCATTATTGAAAACTACCATAGTACTTTTATCCTCCATGCTGAAACAACAGAAAAAGGAGAAAGAGAACTGTGGCTTTACTATGACTTTTCATGATGACAGCTGTAAATGTACACTTTACATCTGATGTCATGCTGGAGCATTATTACTGACACTTTCATTCAGGCTTTCTGATTCAGAATCATCAGCTTCAGCATCATCTAGTATTCTGTTTACTTCTTTGAAAATATTTTCTTGATTCCTTTCCTGTGACCATCAAGCTGCCATCTCCTTTTGTCTCATTTATTCTTCCAACCCCTGGCTTCCTAAGAAATTGGGTGGGGTGAAAACAATGATTGACTGGGGTCTCTATTCAGTGGACTAAGTAGATTTTTGGAGTGCTGCTATCACCAGACAGGACCCCATTTGATGGAAAGGGCAGTGCAGTGTCTACGCACACTTCCACAAGCCTGCACCCCCAGCTATAGTGTTTATAGATCTTGGCAGACTGACTCCACCAATGTCACCAGTACAAGAACTGCAGTGCTGGGCCTTCCTCTATGTAGAGCTCTTGCAATGGGACTCTATCCCACTGGAATGGGTGAGTCAGTGTCAGTTGTCAAGTCCTATACTTCCTTAGTTCATTCCTTTAATACTGGGCTGCTAATCAAACCGTGGTCATGTGATACATAGTCAGAGCCATAGAGCCAAAACATCTATGCTACTTAGCCAGCACACATAACTGTCTACTTTTGATTATAAATATCTTGCCCAGTGGTATCAGTCATTATAGCAGTATGTCTGCAGACAATATACAATGTAGGATTTTACTCTCTTTAAGTCATTTTGCATTATTTTCCTCTTCCTGTGCTATAGAACTATCATTTCCCTCCACAGTCATACCCACACTGAAGTACTACTGAATTAAATCAGAATCACTGAAGTACTATTGAATTAAATCAGAATCACTGAAGTACTACTGAATTAAATCAGAATCACTTAAGTACTACTGAATTAAATCATAATCACTGAAGTACTATTGGATTAAATCAGAATCATTGAAGTACTACTGAATTAAATCAGAATCATTGAAGTACTACTAAATTAAATCAGAATCACGTGGGTCATGCATTCTGACTAAAAATATAAGGCTTGTGGTCCAGATTGGAAAACATATTTGCTATCTGCTTATGCTTATCTCTGTTAGTTTATAATAATGTAATACTGTTTTGCAGGTGCCTGCTTTATGATAAGGTTTCTGTTATAAATAATGAAAACAGTACATCGTTTTTCTTTACTGTAAAGCAAATGTAACTCAGCTCCCATTTTGTATTTAAAAAAAAATCCTCATAGAACTATGCATATTTTGAACATTCAATTTCAGTTGACTTCTGTGCATTGTGCTTAAATCAAACTATTAAGATGGTTTCCATTTATATGTCCCACAACAAGACTCATTTTGCTTTTCCTGTCCTGTTCTCTAACTACAATATTTGCATTCAGTGATACCAACTCCTTTTAAAAATGACTGCAAGATGGAGTCTGTAAGCTTACTGCATATGAGAGCCTATGCAATTTTAATCATAGGGATGTATAAATGTATACATTGAAGTCAAGTTAATGTTACTGCATGGCAAATAAATTAAGATTATCAACTTTTGTAGTGAAGTAGGGGTTGACTTCTCTGGGAATTTTCTTGGTTTTATCCAATTTACTGCTATAGTTAGTCACCCATGTGACATTTCAGTACAAAGTATAGCAAGCTTTTTGAAATAACTTGCTTATTGAGTTTACTTTCTGTCTTGCTGTTACTTGAGATTATACCTAGAGTCAAGCCGTTAGAATTAAAATTAATTGATTATGTTACTTTTCTCTGTTGGGCTGGTTCACTGTCTGTCTTTTATTTACTTGTTTGCTTATTTATTTAGTTAGTGATTGTCATCTTGATCTGGAAATCATTCTATCAAACGACCATTTGGAAAGACCTTTAATTCTATACTTTTTGTTATGTTGTATAGCAGACGGTCTTCAGTGCTATGGCTGCAACATTATCGTTGGCACAAAATACATCAACAAAGGATGCTCCAACCCAGAAGTCATCACCTGCTCACATTATTATAAAGGATTCAAGCACCGATTCTGCATTAAGACAGAGAGCAGTAAGTTAAATGTTAATTCAGTTATTTAAAATATTTCTTGTGGAATGCGTCTCACGTTGATAACCTACTTCCAACACTATTTTTTTTTTTTTTTTTTTGGTGGGGGGAATATTTCAACTGCATTCAAATAAGATGGCTTAATTTACTTCTTTCTACCTTTTTGAAGGAACACACATATCATCTTAACTATATTTTCTAATATCCACTGAATGCTATTTGTTTTTCGCTACTTTATACATTTTTGAAAGGCATATTAATCTTTTTGTGTTTCCCATACCGGATGTTCAGACTGAACAAACTATATTTGTATCACCATCTGAACATGCAGATTTATTAGGCTTAAGTTTGTTTGTAGATCTTTTTGGATGTATGAATAAATAATTTTCTCTTTTAGCATTTTTTTCCAATAAACATCTTTATTGAATTATCACATATGACATATGCAGTCTTACATTTATATAAATGAACAACAAACAACATTGACACCACTTTAGTTGCAAACATTATACATCACAGACACCATTGAAACAACTGTAGTTGCAAACATTATACATCACTCACTTATAATCTATCCAGTCATTGTCAGTTTAGCTTTATATGGCACATTCAAACCCTCCCTATTAAACCTCATTCCTTCTCTGCATATATTGTTCCCACAATTCCCATTTTTTTCCTATGTAGTTTGCTCTGTTCCTTTTCTAAAGATCCCAATTCCATTTGTTTTATGTCTGTTACTATATTTACTACTTCTAGTACAGTTGGTTTAGACTCTGATTTACATTTTCTAGTAATTGCTTTTTTGGCAGCTGCCATAATTAGACTCAGCAAGGCTTTACTATGTATAAGCAATTCTGATTCTGTATCATAGCTCAAAAAAATCATCTCCCCAGTCTATCCAATCCACTCACCCAGCATCTCCAACAGAATGGTTTGCAGGGAATAAACGAGCAGAGAAGCAGCAGCAGACTGAAGGCGTCTGGCAGAAATAACAAAATAATCCCGTAACAAAACTTCCAGACACCACCACAGCAAATACGATGCTATACAATTGTATGTTAAGACACCATCACGGCAAATATGATATTTAGTATCACCTTCAATGCCAAGCTTAATAGCAAAGTAGCCAGACACCAGCATGGCAAATACGATATTTAGTATCACATACAACGCCAAACTTAGTAGCAGTAGAGCCAAGTACCACCACGACAATAAGATACCTTTAAAAACTTTATTTCACCATAAAAATTGAACAGAAGCTTCTTGTAAGTGCTTTCAGGTTACAAACAACCCTTAATCAGACAAACAGTTATCCCTCAAAGTACCAACATTTAAATATCCAAAGTTGGCACCAAAAACCCGTCTTAAAGAGATATTAACATTAAAAATGTCAGTACTAAGAAAAGCTTATGTAAATCATCTCATGTTAAAAACATTATATATTCATAAGTATTAGAAATAATATATAAATAAATCAACTAATTACACATTATAAATAAATCTAAAAACTAATATAGATAGAGACATTCATAAATAAATTCTTGATATAACAAAATATGCATTAGTTATTAAATTATGCCCGATTATATTATATATGTTTATATATTAAACAGTCATTATTCATTATTAACATTTAACAGATACCTATAGAAGTATCAAAAACAAATATATTGTCTAACATTATGAAATCAAAACTATATATGTATAAATATATATATATATATATATATATATATATATATATATATATATATATGTATATATATAAACATATATATATATAAAAATATAAAAATCATATAACAGAAAATCAATAATTTCATATTATATTGTAAAAAATATATATGTAAAGTATATATGCATATTATTAGATAAAAACATATTACTAAACATTAAAATACTATAAAAATGTATAAAAATACAATGTCATGGTTTATGTTTCAAAGGCCTATTGCTTAGGAATGGCTTTATTGTTGTCCTGTCATTTAGACCTTTCCCTTTATCTGACTGCATATGAACAATCCACCTATTTTCTTCCTGTTCAGTATAGTTTTTAATATTACCTAATCTACTGCTCTTTAGAATGATCTCTATGACCATAAATTTAAACGTGTGATCCAACCCATTATTTAAAACATGCTCAGCTAGTGCATTAGTGTCATCTTCATGGTTTATTGCATAAATGTGTTCTCTTACCCTCTCTCACAATGTTCTATTAGTTTTACCTATGTAGAAGCAATAACATTACTGACAACTTGCTAAGTAGACTATGTCTCTAGTTCTGCAGTCAGCATAGTGCTTAAAATAATATGTCCTCTTAGTGTCTGGATGTATAAATATTCCAGTTCCCATCATATATGAGCACTGATTGCATTCTCGACATGAAAAAGTACCCTGTCTATTAGAGAGAACTTTAGTGTTATAGTTGTCCTTATTATCATAGCATAGTAGCCTTTTAAGCGATTTATTATTACAATAACTATAACCAGGTCTCAACCCCACTAATTCTCTTATTTCATCATTAGTTGTCAATATAGCCCAATTTTTATCTATAATATCTTTTATATCATTATTATTATTAGAAAAGGGAATATTCAATCTGACCTTCTTATATGGTCGACTATTCTTCCTCTTTCCATTAGTTTGTAGGACTATATTCTTCATATAGTATGGTCTCCCTTTCCCATTTCTATCTATAACCTGAGGATCTAGGAGAACATCGGCTTCTTTATGAGAATATCCTCTCTCCATAAATTCGTTCTTTAGTTTAACAATAGTTTGAGCACATATATTATCATCACTTGTTAAGTGTGATATTCTTCTTCCTTGATTTATTATGATATTCTGAAATATATGCCCTGGATGCATGCTGGTACATTGAAGTAAGCTATTCTTCCTACAGTTCTTCCTATATAGTACTGTCGTAAACTTTTCATTTTCTCTAGTAATGAGAACATCTAAAAATTCAATTTCCGTCCTTGACCAATTACCTTCAAAAGCCAAAAAGCTAGTTGTATGATTGATATAATCAATGAATGTTTCTAAACCAGTATCGTTTCCTTTCCAAAGAAGAAACACATCATCAACAAATCTTTTATAGTATATAATATTATTAATGAATTCAGAATTAAGAACATAATTTATCTCCCATTGAGCCATAACCAAGTTGGCATACGAGTTGGCACAAGGTGTGCCCATTGCAACACCTTGTTTTAGTAGAAAATAATCATCATTATACATGAATACATTGTTTTCTAGTATCAACTCCAGTAGCATCGTACATTTCATAATCATATTAGAATCAACATAGTTATTGCATAAAAATGTTCTTAAAAGTTCAAGTCCTTCATTATTAGGAATCACTGTAAATAATGATTTAACATCTAAGGTTACCAATCATATACCCAGTCCATCAATGTCATTCCCTACTTCTATACTAAAAGTAGTTAAAAATTCATGAGTATCTTTAATTATGGTCTTAGTTTCCCATACTAAATTCTTCAATTGATTTTCAACATATGTGGAGATGGGCTCAGTCAGCCATCCTCCACCTGAAATTATGGGTCTCATTTTAGGTTCATTTAAATTCTTGTGGACTTTAGGGAGACCTCTAATAATTGGTATAGTGGGTAGTTCCACCAAAAAATATTTATATAGATCAGCATTTATAATATTGGACATAAGTAAATCATATAGATTACTATGCATATCATGTATAATTTTGTTAAGCTGTATTTTATTAATTAATTTATATGTTTCATTATCATATAACATTGTTCTCATAATGTCATCATAATACTGTTTATCAAGAATAACTATAGCTCCTCCCTTGTCAGCTGGCCTTATTACAGTTTCTTCATTATTACTCAAATTAGTTAAGGTCTCATATTCTCTATTACTCAAATTACAAAATGTATGATTTTTACTATTCCACATATAGGTTCATAGGTTCATAGGTTCATACTAGGCTATCTGCCCGAGGGCATTTACAAGCCTAGCCCATAGTTTTGTGGCTTACGCCACCCCTTTAGTATGGGGAACTATACCCATTATTTTGCTGTGCCTCTGTCGAGCAGTGACACTGAGGTAATCCCTGGGGTATATCTGCGATCTCCCAATATTGATTAGGTCCCTTTCTACTGATTGTTCAAAAGCTTCCAAACATAGGATGCAAATGAGGTATAAATGCACTGGGCTTTTTAAAGATACTTACATCATTCATAGCATCATTTTTAAAAAGCATTCTCAAAGCAGTATTTCTAACAAAGGTTTTCAACTCTATAATAAAACCAGTAATGTCAATAGTTTTAGATGGTATAAAGGACAGTCCTTTATTAAGTAATGTCCTTTCATGAGTCTGCAGTATGTATTTAGATAAGTTTATAACAAGATCACAGTCACTTACTACTGCTATTTGTTCTGTGGATACTTCAATTCCTCTGACATTTTCCACTTCTTGTTGAATCTCATGGGAGTCCATTTTTTCATTTCCCTGATGGGAAGTGGAAATGGACAACCAATTAGGTCTAAAAATGAAGATGAATGTGAATCTGAAGATGTAGTTTTCCTTCTAACATCTGCATTCAGATTATCAGTATCATGAGATGTCATCACTTCATTATTCTCTTGATTAGATGTAGAGGCCATCACTACTTCTTCTTCTACCAGAGGAATATTCTTAGTACTATGCTTATTCAGTAGACTAGCATTAGTTGTTAACTTCGCTTCATATCTACTGACTAAAGCCTTTGTTGTTCGACTGCTATTTCCTTCCAATGATAGTATGGATGTTTCTTGCTGATATTCAGGTGGATTTACACAGTTAGCTGAACAAGAATTGTCCACATTATTTCTATTGGCCATACAATTTTGTTGGGGAATGTGGTGACCATTAAGATCATGCTCTTATTCTCCAACTCTCTCTATTCTTTGTACATCTCTTGGCCACGAAAAGACATGGCCCAGTTCAAAATCTTTAATGTCTCGTTCTAGTTTTCTCTTTTTTGAAAATAACAATTTACATTCAAGGTTATATACATAGGCACGTATATTGTCATAGAATTCATTGCATTCAGTATCATTAAGGAAAGATTTAATTATTTTCTGTTGTTCTATAATTTCACTATTGATATTATTTTCAATCTCCGCGTATTGCTCTATAAGCATCTTCATATAGGTGTAGCTTGTCTCAGTATTAAGTTGTTGCCATTTGGCTAGCAGCCCTGGATATAGCGATCCGAATGTTGGAATTTTTAGAATTTTTAGTCCCCTTGGCACTACTTGGAAGCAAAGACATGCCTCCATATGTTTACACTGCCATTGTGTATTTTTTAGTTTGTTAAACAAGTTCTCTATTTTCGAGTATGCTGCAATAATTTAAGTGCATGATCAGCTTCACAGTCATTGTTTCCTGCATTTAGCAGGTCTGTTCTATGCAGGGAATCCCTAAAGTCTGCCAGCTCATTACACTCCCAAAATATATGTTCCCAGCCACCTCTTTCTTGCCTGTCACACCTCCATCATTTGCCATCCACCTGAGGAAAAATTCTTTGGAGTCTACTTGAGATATAAAAAGGCCCATGTAAACACTTCCAGGCAAAGATCCTTAATGTTCTAGACTTTGTTGCATATTTGGGATATATACATATATCCCCCTGTTGTCCCTTTGTGAATTGCTTATCCAATCTCTCTTTCCAATCCTTTCTAAGCTCCTCTGATTGATTCTTACATTTATCATGCAATATTTTATATGCTCCACTAATTATTCCTTTTTTAATGGCAGCTTCTGTTCTAGATTATTTTAAAAACTCTACCAGTGCTGATCTTTCATTTAGGACCCCCCCCCCCATTTATTTCTCTTTGCTTATACTCTGATATCAGTCCTTGACAGAGAAGGCAATCTCTAACTTGCAGTCTAAATAAATTCTTGGCCACTTCCCATTCTATTACCTTAACCCTTCTAGTTATTTGCTTCCAGTACCTTGGTTCCTTTGCCAGGTTTCTCCGACAAATTACAGCCCCCTTTTGCCTATTATCTGTATCCCTAACCAAAGTCATCCCTATTGGCAGAATCTCTTTTCTCCATTCTAGTGCTGGTTTAGTTCTCAGAATACTCCCTGCTATTTTATGAATAAAATACTCTGCTTGAATTTTGTTGTTCTCCCAAGAGTCTGCATCCAAAATCCCAATCTCTCCTTATTTCTTGAGCTTCTGCCTGTATCATCATCATCATTCCTTTCCACTTTGAATTATAGTTTTCTACATGTGCTATGTATGAGCCTTAACTGCAATGGTCTAAAATACCCTCTCAAACTGGGTAATCCTAGTCTGCTTTGTTCTATTGGAAGAATCAACTTATTCCACTTGACCCTTGCTGTCTTCCCTTCCCAAGTAAAATCCTTCAACTCTTTTTTAATTGCTATCCACAGCTTCTCCTCAGGGTGATACCAATATGCCTAACCTGTGCATTTTAATTGCTTGTATCTTAGTATCCATATCCATATAACAAAGCTTCCAGTTTCTCAACTTTTGTATTATCTTCTGTTTAATCTCTTCCCACATATCCTTATCTGCCACAGCAGAGTAATTTCTAATCCGTACTCCTAAATATGTCATTTTATCATATCCCCATAAATATGGATATTGTTGGACCAATTCATGCGCGGGTACATAATTTACAGCTATTGCCTTTATTTTAGCTTCATCAATTTTGTATCGTGAGAAGATTTTAACCTGTCTTAAAATGTCCCTCAACACTGTAATGTCTGTTTCTGGTTTTGTCATGTATAAAATAATATCATCTGCAAATAGAAACAGCTTTTCCTGACTACCATACCAATTATAACCTTGAATTTCTGAGTCTCTTATTTTCTTTACCAATGGTTTTAAATATAATGCAGACAAGAAAGGGGAAAGCAGACAACCCTGTCTGTTTCCTCTACTCAAGCAGAAGCTATCATAGAGGACCCCACTCACTTTAATATTCACCTCCGATCTGTCATATATACTCCTAATCAACCTTATAATTGTATCAGGGAAAGCAAATGCTTCCATTGCCCTGCTCACGAAGTCCCAGTCTACTCTGCCTAATGCTTTCTCTGCATCAAGACCCACCAATAACAGTGGCATTTTCTTACATTCTGCTTCCCTCTGGATCATCAGTGTTGTGTTAATATTGTCAAATGTTTGCCCCCCCCCACACACACACACAAAACCACACTGATCCATATCTATCAATTTTGGTGTTACTTTTGCCATTCTTTTAGCCATTATAGACATAAACACTTTATAATCATGGTTTAGTATTGTAATGGGCCTATATGAAGCTGGATCAAATGGATCTTTACCCTCTTTAGTTATTACCATTACCACCGCCTTCTTCCAGGATGCTGGTACTTTTCCTTCTCTTAAAATACTGTTAAAACCTTCCAGATCTTTATCAGTTTTTCCCTCCTAGCTTCCGTACTTTTACAGGAATACCATCTATTCCTGGGGACTTTCCTGTAGATTGGTTATACATAGCCATTTTTCTCTCATCTCTTCCTATCCTAACTGTTAGTAATTGAGCCTCATCTGCCGCTAACCTTGGCATATTTAGTTCTTCCATAAACATTTCCATTCGTACCTTTTCTTGATTTACATATTTCTCTGCTTTATACAAACTTTCATAAATTTTTTGAAATATTTCTAATACTTCTACAGGATCTCTTCTTATCTTCCTTGTTATAGGCTCCCTAAGCTTGGTGACAGCCCTTTCCACTTTCTGTTGCCTGAGTCATTGTGCTAAAAATTTTTGTGCTCTAGAATTATTATCAAAAAACAGTTACTTAACAGCAATCTCTCTAAGCTCATGCATATGATCAAGGTAATCCTTTATTTTCTGTTTAGCATTCTGCATTTACTCCTTTTCTTGTTCTGAGAGATTTCCCTTATTTAGAATACTTTAATATTTGTCAGTCCCTCTAAATAATTTTTGTTACTTCTTAGCCGTATCTCCCTTTCCTTTATTTTCACCCTAGTTTTAAACTACATTTTAAAGTTTATCTAACTCCTTAGCTATATTTTCAGAGGAAATTTCTATCTTCTCTAGTAGCTCCTGAATTAATTCCAAAACCCCTGTCTTAAATTCCTCTCTTTTCAGTTGATAGGTGGGAAAGCGCCATTGTCTCATTTTTATTTCATTACCTTGGGTTTTTATTTTAGCTATTATTGGTGCATGATCTCAAATAGTTATTGGGTGTGTTTCATGACCTTCAATTAAATGCACATATTCCTGTGAGATATAAATTCTATCTAGCCTAGCCCAGTTTTTGTATCTTGGAGAATAATATGTAAATTCACTCTGAACTCCTAGTACTGAATTCACATCTTCCATGCCAAACATTTTCATAAAATTCTTCAAAAATCTATCATCCTGTGTTATATTTTTCCCCTCTAGGCCCACAGCCACATCTTCACTGTTGCAAACCAAATTCCATTCTCTCTCTATAAGTAATATATCTTGCTGAAAGCTGATTATTTCTCCCAGAATTTTCTTAAGCTCTATTATAGCAGTTTTAGGTGGAATATAAATACATGCCAGTATAATCCTCCTCCCTTGCCAGTAGCCCCTTAGTACTATACATCTTGCATTATTATCTTTTTTTCCTCTTATATCAGTATTGGAGCACCTCTTGCAATTAATATAAGTACTTTTCTTTTCCTTTGTCCTAGATATTCTGCTGAATAACCATCCTGAAAACCTTTTTTTATCAAATGCACATATTCAGTTTTCCCAGGTGTGTCTCCTGTAGCATAGCTATTTGCCCTGTACATTTTCTAATGTAGTTCACTACTCTTTCTTTTTTATGTTTATCTGTAAGACCATTCAGATTGAACAACATTACAGAAATCATCATTTTCTTATACAGTTATTATTACCACATTTTATGTATAACTGCTTTTTTGTTAAATGTCTAGTTCCAACTTTTATATTACATGCATATACTGTTCAGCAGGTTGGTCTTTTATACAGTTGTTTATTGTCTTATCCATTTGAGCCTATGCCACATCTTACATATCTTTTTTGTTTTTTGATAGCCCTTAAACAGAACAAATACCCTCAACCCCCAAAAAAAACATATTACCTTAATAATAACAGACAAAACCATGTACATCTTCAAATATTGATATTTTTGCTTCCTAATAAGAACAAATGTTCTAAGTTGATAGCCACACATATAGGATAGGGTTAACCAAAAAGAAAGTTTAATCATGCTAAGATGCATGGCACAGCTTGTGCTATCAGTAAGTGCTATTTGATTTTGTCTATCTTTAGACCTCTCTCAGCTGAGAAAACATTTGCATGCTTTCAGTAAACAATTTCACCAAGCCATTTCTCTTTATCAAATTGTCTTCTAGTGACATGCAAACCAGACACAACACTGTTAAGGGTACCTTGTCTACCAAAAAAAAACCTTATAATATTCAATATTCTTTTTCATTTACATGCTTTGTAATAAACTTGTTAATGGATAATACCTAGGATCTTAATGCAGTCATTTCCCTATGCAAACATAGGAAAAAGCACACTGATTTTTCTTTTGTCATACTCTTTTAACTAGACCTTTTCTCTCTTCCCCACTTCTCCTCTCGCCCTCTTTTTTACATTGCAGTGCCTACATTTCTTAAAAATGTACAAAGAAAAAGACAGAAGAAGGGAGGGAAAAAAAACCCAAAGCACTTGTTTATATTAGTATCCCCATTGCATTTCAAAAAAAGAGAAAACTTTATTTCAAGTCTAATTGGTTTTGTCTTATCTTTAAAGCTCTTCCAGCTGGGAAAACCCCTGAATGCTTTCAGAGAACATTATGTCTTAGCCAATTTCTCCTTTCTTTTTTTTCTGAGATTGTTGAGACACAAGAACCAGATAGCCAGTTTTTCTTTATCAGATTGTTTCCATAGAAACATGAAGAGCAGCTGCAGAATTGCTACTAAGTATACATGCATTTGCTAGGAGAAAAGCCTCATAATATTCAATATTCTTTTTCATTTACCTGCTCTCTCTTAAAACTAATCAGTATAAGGTCCTTAATACAGTAATTTTCCCATGCAAGAATGAAAAAAAGCACATTGATTTTTAACTTTGTCATGCCTTTTTAATCAGGCTTTTTTCCCCCATTACATTGCCTATATTTCTCAAAATTGTACAAAAAGAAAGAGAGAAGAGGGGAGAAAAAGACAAACAACAGCACCTGTTTTCAATCCCATTACACTTAAAAATAATGTGCAAAGAAAACCATACACCACAAATACAGTAATATTAAGAAAATAAAATGTTTTATTTACTTACAGTTAGCTTTCAAGTTTTCCCTACGTGCTCTGTCTCCTAATTCTGTTATTTTTTGAAACATCTCTTCCTGAGCAGTCTGATATTCAGCCAGCCTTTTCTTCATTTTGACCTCTGATTTTTGCAGCTTTATCATCTCATCTGAATATCTGTTTAAAGCTTCTTCCATTTTTTCCAGCCTTTTGTTGTTTGTGTTGATATACTCCATCAGTGTTTTATTTAGGTTTAACCAGGTTTGTTTGCAGTTGTCTTATATTTTCCTGTAGGTTATTGGAAGTCATGTCTGAAGGTTGCATTGCTTTTTGCTAAACAGCTGCACCTTCTTCAGTCAGTGATTCTTCCTCAATTTTTGTAGCTGCTTTTTTCCAGATCTTCTGTATTTCTTTATTCCTGGCATCCAGGCAGTGCCCTTACTATCCAGTTACTGAAATGTACCCATAAACACAAGCATACTCACCTTCTCTGCTGGGTTTCTGTTTTCACACTGGCAGAGCTAGAAACAAGCTGTTACTCAGTATGCAGCCATCTTGGAAATCCCACAATTTTTAATACTATGCAGTTTCTGAAGACACTCATTCTCCAATTACCTTCTCATTTAACATTTTATTTAATTTTTGGAATTTTCATAAATTGCTGGTGTTATACATTCTTCTGCATTAACTTCTTTCTGGGTATGCTTATCAAACTGATTTAGCAGATTGGTTGAGCTCTGGTTCAGTGAGTTTGTCGATCCACTCTCCTTATTTAATTTTCGGCATAGTTTGTTTTCATGTGTTGTTTGAGAATGTTACATGCAATTGTAGAAGTTTATATGACAGGTTTTGTTTTTCTTTCCTTATTCTTTTTATACACACACGCACACACACACACACACACACACACACACACACACACACACACACACACACACACACACACACACACACACACACACACTAAATACTTTATCTTACCAAATAAAGAGTTATGTTAAAGAAGTGTTTATCTAAACCACAACTGACATATTTTTATCACCGTTCTGTATGCATTACAAGTGTTTCAATGCACTTTGTCTAGCATTGATCACTACTCTACTTACGTTATCAGTCAAAGTTAGCCCCATTCATATTAATAGAGAAAAACAAATCTCACACTCCGCAGAAAATACATACACATATTTTGCAAAAAAAAATCATGTACAGATAAGTCAGATACAGTACATGCAAATAAAAAAATAATTTTAGAGCAAGTAAATTAAAAGTAAAAAAATAAAAATAAAAATGAAAGAAAGAATCACAACCCATTCATCTGGGAAATGGCATTACTGATAAATGAAGCAAAACCTACAAGTTCACACTAAGCATCATTAAAGTAACTAAAACACATAAATATAAAGTTAACAGTTATTAACATATATTTCAGTACCATAATAAATCAATACTACAGAACTACCAACAGCATAAAATTACTAACACCTACACCAGATATACAGCAGAAAGCCTGTCATGAAAAATCTTGTTTACAAAAAGCCATGCAATCTGTGTAAATCTTTAATTAGTAAACATGTATTGATTCATCAATCCACTGAAATGAATGGGACACAGTAATACAAAGTGAAAGCATATAGAAAATGAATTACTGAAACATCTTTCTATATAATAAATTATCCATATTATTCAGTATAATTACGTAATGCATTTTGCGATGTATAGCTTCACCACTCATCACCCATTGTGTTATCTAAATCTATCAACACACACCTTGTTAATTTGTGGATTAAAACATTTTTCCACTATAGCAGCTCTGTGACATCATAATTTTTAATGAAAGTATCTCATCACAAGGAAGTAATATATGCTTGTACTGCTTAATATTTTTGGGGGGAATACATTTTTGATTGCTCTTGATCTTCTTTCTTTCCTGGTTGGGCATGACTCCTATCATTCATTTATTTTGTCTATACTTTTCTGATTCGCTGGATTTTGGAGAGTTTTTATGATCTCTCATATAGTTTTGTTGAATAGAGTGAGATTTAATTTTTTGCTTTATTCTTTTGGCCTGGATTTGCAGTCATTGAGGAGAAAATGTTGGATTCTATTGTCAAGTTTTTCTTTTTTAATTAATTAGGGTTGTTATTTTTATTTTATAAAGTTTTGCAATTTTAGTCTATTTTTGTAGCAGACTGACGTAGCCTGCCTTGGGTACTGATTTACAGAGGTACAGAACTCTTTAAAGAAAAAAATGCAGCTTGACAGATTACAGGCTGTCATTAAGCAATAGAGGACACTTACAGACAGCTTAGAAACTGTCTGTCAAACCATTTTGTCTTTTTTAAAGGTAGCTTACCTTAAAAATGGAATAGTTTGACAGTTTACAAGCTGTCTGTGATTACAGTCACTTGCTTAAAAGCTGTCTTTAAGTGACAGCATTCACTTGACAACAGGTCACATATCTAGAACTTTCTATATGCTTTATAATTACCTATATAATGTTCAATACACATTTTTTGTAAACATCAGTATAATTCTCCTTCTCCCATCTTCTTCCCAAATGACCTTAAACATTTATCAATTACCTCCTTTGGTCTCATATCTCAACATGATTTGCCTCCTATACAATTTACCACCCCTAAACCTGCCCTTGCTGTCTTCTTGGCTCTGTATTAGAACATCGACTTTTTAAAATGTCGAATGTTCTAATATCGATCCCTATTCAGTAAACGCTGACAACATCGAAAAAATTTGCTGTTCCGACATCCATACACACAACACAAACACACCAAACAAACAGCAATCCACACACATACAACTAAAATCCTACATCTAACCCTACACTAAACTGTACACACACCACTAGCTATCCACTTACCTTAACACAAACCCTAACCCTAAGGTCCATCACTATCGCACACTCACCTCACCCGTGCCCTAACCCCAACTCACCTACCCCACCCTAACCCTCACGTCCACACAATGGCACACTTACCTGACCTGCACCCTAACCCTAACTCACCTACCCTGCGCCCTAACCCTCACGCCCACACAATCGCACACTTACCTGATCCCGACATGTAACTTTCCACCACAGTGTTGAACATAGAAAAGCCACAGGAACGGCCAACTGAATTCCTTCCCTAGGAAGAAATTTGGTGTTCCGCAGCTTCACTATTTTTGGTGTTTGCTGAATAGGGGTCGATATTAGAACATTCAAAGTTGTGAAACTTCGATGTTCTAATATAGACCCGTCTTCTTCATTAAATCCATAATGTTGGTAACATCACACCTATCCAAATACAGCCCTCCAAGCATTAGAAATGTCTGAGATTCATAATCAAACTTACCCCCTTATCTCTATACTACCACTAAGGAGTTACCTCTTATCCAACACAGACACTTTCCCCTGCTACAGTGTTCACACAATGCTTACACAATTCTACAGATATTATAGGCATCACCAAATTCTGGATTAAATATAACATACCTCACCTTAGGAATCATTTCTCAGGGTACAAAAGCATTTTCAATACCAGACCTAGAAAAGAGATAGGATGTGGCACCCTTCTCATTTTAAGTATAATTTGAGAGGTACACTCATAGTTTAAAGCCCTCTCTCAGTGATAACTATCCTAACTGGCTGGTTGCCATTGTCCTAACAGACATAATATTCCACCTTCACCTTGCTCTTACCAGCCTGTCTTTACTAGGCAGTCAAAGCAGGTTCAAACAGCTAATCATCTCCATAACCTGACACTCAGTCCCATTCAGAAATATTGTCATTCTTGAGGATCTTAACTGAACCTCTTCAGGTTCTCCAAATCTAACATGTGACTTCCTCATCATTCACAGCCTTATGTAGTTAATTAAAAATCCTACTAGACCCAACCTTAAGAGAGGAAAATACACTCACCTTGATCTTGACGTTACCAAAACCTCCCTTTATGTGATTTCTGTATGTATTCTGTGTCCCCCCCTTAAGTAACCAGGTAATATTTAACTTAAATAAGCCTGGGTAAGAAATGTCCACCAACATGACTTATCTTTTGGCCTAAAGCCTCAAAAATTCTAGCATTAATGCTTGCACTTGCAAGCACAGATTGGACCAACATTCTAATTTCTTTTTCCCCACAAACTGCCACCACAACTCTTACCAACACTGTGTTATCTTTTCAAAATAAGTATTTCCCTTTTATAAAAATACTTTGTAAAAGCTAAGCAAAGTCACTGGGTTCTAGAAGAACTGAAAGCCTTATTTTAGTCTGAAACTTTGCATGGCAACAATGAAAAATAAACCCCTCTACAAAAAGTAGAAATAAATCCACCCTCCTCTGAAGTTTAGGAAAAAAAAAACACCTACAAGATATCACAAAGCAGTCCATATTCAGACCCTCCAGTCTTCCATACAAAACCAAACAAAAAAGTTGTGGAACATAATTGAGTCACAGGTTGGATACCCTATGAACAACCACTTAAAGAAGGTAGAACACATTAAACCACTGATTTACTTACCGCACAAGAGTTCCTCTATGATTTCCTGTCTACTCCTGTACTCCTCAAAAAGCCCTGCCTAGTCCTTTCTTTACCCCTGCAAAATGAAGCTGATTGTACCTGCTTTCATGAGGCTAGCTAAAGTTCAGTACCTCCATTTGTGTAGGTCATCCGTCTGTTATAGCAAGCTACACTTTGGTGTAAATTGCTGTGTTTTCTCAAAACGATAATGATAAAATGTATCTAGTTGTATACCCTGTAAATCTACGTTGGATATAGATGGTACATATTATGCTTGTGTTATTGTAAATGTTTTATATTGTATAACTATTATTGTATTTGTCTTCAGTACCTGGGTCATGACTGAAAAGGATCAGCAGACCAGTTCACTCACCTGCTAAACAAATTGCTATTAAATAAATAAATAATAGGATAACAAGGAAAATGTTACATGGTAATATGTTTCGGGTGTGTGTGTGTGGGGGTGGGGTGGGGTGGGGGCGGTGATATACAGCTGGTAGAGGGAACTATTTTGATAGATACGCTTACCATCTAAGTCATACAGAAAATTGAATTCTCAGCCATAAAATGGAAAAAATAATAAAGGATTTTTAGAGGTAGAACATATAAATGTGAGAAGTAATCCAGGTACAAGAAAGAATGAGCATTTGCAAATGACATTATGCAATACCAGAAATTTAAATAATAAGTTTGCAGAGCTAGAGACATTGTTCCACTCAGAAAATGTAGGTATTCTCACTGAGACATGGTACAGTGATAAAGGGACATCAATAGCTACTAGGGGATATATGAGGCATCTCTATTAAAGATCTGATTCCAAGGGTGGTGGCGTATTAATGTATGTAAATACAGCATGAAGTCTATAATACAGCATAATGGCACAACATCAGAATTTTCTATTATGGCAAAAAAGTTTGCAATACTAACTGTAGGTTCTGTAATCATAATATCAATGAATTGGTTTACTATCATTTGACTTAAACAATACTTGACAGAAAATTAAATGCTTGAAAGAATTTGACTGAAGACTAATTGACGGTAACCCCATCTGACTGAAAAGCAATTGACTCAAAACCAATTTAATTGAAGCCCATTTCTATGAATCACAAATCATTGAAAATATTCAAAATAAGAAAATACAACATAAAATAGTGTTTTTTTTGCAGGCAGGCAAGACCCCTATACCCCCACTTCTTTAATTATATATACTAACTTCCTGGCTACACAACAACTTGAGAATCAGTGCTCATGCACCAGCACTCATTCACTGAGTTTGGTGTTTTTTTTTTTTTTTTTCTCAAGTGGTTGTGTGACACGGAGTTAGTATATATGATTAAGGGGGATGCAGGGTGGCATTACCCCTCAGCAAAAACTCTTCTGAGCTTCAGTCAAATAGGCTTTCAGTCAACTGATCTTCGGTCAAATTCCTTCAAACATTTAATTTTTAGTCAAGTACTGTTCAATCAAATGATAACAAACCTAATGAATCAGGAACATTTGCTAAGGCATTTAAGAAGTATTTAAGGCTATCAAAAAGCAGTGCTGGGTGTTGACTTAAAAGCACTTAACATTAATTGCAGCAATATGATAGATATAAGTAAAAGTGGCCATACCACGCTGTCTACTCTGTTGCTGGTAGCTTTAAATCAGCAGGTTACTACTTTTACTAGGTTAAACAATGAATTAGATGTAATTTTAACATTACAGGATTATAGAAGTGATTGTAGAAGTGTTGGATCTAGTAGTTTGTGCCTCTTTGAGTAATTCACATTTCTCAGTCATTAATTCCAAAGTTAATACAGGGACAGATATGTCATGAAGCCTAAAATAATAAGTAAGAACTTCTAAAGGGCAGACTATTAGTCTATATGTAGTAATCTAAGAAGATTGAAATGGGTAAAAACATTGAAGGAAATTAGGCTGGAAAACATTTGGGATACATTTTATAATAAAATCAATTCCTTAATTGATATAGTCATACCATACAAAAGCAATGGCAGTTTACATGCTAAATTCTGTCTTCCCCAGATGGAAAACAATAAAAAGGAGAAAATGGTGGATTATGAAGAAAAGTACAACATATTATGAGCAAGTATAAGGAGAAAGCTAGGAAAGGAAGATCTCTCATAATAAGAACAAAGAGCAAATATGAATACAAAATTGTCAAATGTGTCAGATAATAGAAAAGCTTTATATAAGTCTGTTAGGGAATGCATGAAAGGATTTGGGAGTAAAGTAACACTTAATGTAGAACGTGATATAATAACATATTATGAGGGGGTGTTGCTCAAAATTCTTGAAGGGTCTATTGAAAATAAATTTGTGCATATATACTGGTATTGCTTTATGCAAGGGAGATCAACTATAAGAAATCATACTGGTTTATACTCAGAGGTTATGTGGGCATTGCATAGTAATTTATCAGCTGATGTGTTATTTCTGGACTTTGCTAAAGCATTTGATGTTTTTCTCATCATGCTTTGATTAACAGATTAGAAGAATTGGAATTTTAGTGTTATATTTTTAGGTGGATGGCTAATTGGTTAAACACAGAACAGCTAAGGAATATTTAGAGGGTGAGATGAATCAATGGATTATGATATTTAAAGAGGAGCACCTCAAAGGTTCATCCTAGGGCCTTTCTTGTTTAGAGTACTTACAGTACGTCTTCTATTCCTGAAGTAAGAGAAGTCAGTAAAGTTTGCAGATGATGCAAAAGTAGCAGGCCTGATAAGTTCAATTAAGGACCAGTTAGTACTACAGGATTAGCTTGATGAAATATATGCTTGGGTAGTAACACATGGAGTATCATTTAATACAAGTAAATGCAAAGTTATACACTTAGGTACTGAAAATCTGATGTATTCATTAAGCCTTAATGACTTGTTGAAGTACGTGAAGAATGTAATGTTCAGGAGTCCTAGTGGACTTTGAATTAAAGTTCAACAGACAGGTGGAGAGAGCAATGAAGAATTGCTTTCTAGTTATTAAGTTATTCATTCCAATGGAGCACTGGAAGTTTGTACTTTTAACTTCCAGTGATTAAATCCAGAACTTTTTGATATGATCATATTATAGCCTCACGTTTCAAACAGTTGTTTATATCTCTGGAGTCATAAGGGTTATTAAAGAAATGTAAATGGCAAACTGCTCAGCACAAACACATCTTTGCAGTAAAAGTGTTAATTAGATACTAGGCCTTCAACTGGATTTTATAAGTCGTAATGAACACAGTAAATGTTAATTGTGTAATATTTTGTAAATCATCACCATCGTCATCATCATCAACCCCCATTTTCCCATTTTCTATATGGGGTCAGGGTGTCTTGTCAGCTGCCATCTCTCTTGATTCAATGCCACTCTACTACGTTCTTTGACAGTCCTGACTGTAATCTCATCCAGTCCATCTATCTCTTTGCTCAATGCTCTTGTTTCCTCTTGCATTCTTCCCTGTTTATCTCAAATCATCCGTATCCCGATTGTCTTCTTCTTTTCTGCATATGTGCCCGAACCACTGTAATCTATTCTCTTTAACCTCTGCAATTGGAGCTACTTTGGCTTCTGCTCTAATGTCCTCATTTCTTTGTCTGTCCCACAGTGTGTATCCTACCACCCTTCTCAGGCACTTCATCTCCTTCATCTCTAGCTTCTTCAGCTGCTCTGGCTTTACTGCCCATGTTTCTGTACCATACAGTATTACTGGTCACACCACTGTACACCTTACTTTTCAGCTTCTTTGGCAATCTTCTGTTGTACATTACCTCTGATACTCTATGCAAGTTGGCTGCAGCCCCTCTGATTCTAACTTTTACCTCATCCTTCAGAGTTCCCTTCTTCTCACCCCCTACTTTTACCAGATACTTGAAATAATTAACTTGTTCCACTAATTTCCTTTTTATCTCAATTATCAGCTTCTACTGATTTCTTCCATTTGCTGCCATTGTAACTGTCTAATCTGTACTCATTTTGTTCCCATGTGCCTTCAGTTTTACATTCCACTCCCCTATCTTTTGATGAAGTTCTTGCTCAGTGTTTGCCTGTAATGCCACATTGTCTGCATACAGCAGCTTTGTTGAGCTGACCTCTCTGATCTGCTTTCTAATGTAGTCCATCACCAGTAAGAAAAGCACTGGGCTTAGTGCTGAACTCTGATGCACACCCAATCCCACAAGGAACCCCTCTGTGAAACTGAACACTGTTTGTACTTGGGCCATTGAGGCCTTGTGCATAGCTACACTAATCTGACCACTGTTTTGGGGACTTTGAACCACCTAAGGACTGCCCAAATCAGCTTTCCCCGTACTTTGTCATATGCTTTATCCAAGACTGGGAACTCCCAGTTAAACTCTTTCCTCATTTCTAGCTTCTTCTCCAGTATCTGTCTCGCTGCAAACACTGGGTCAGTTGTGCTACATGCTGATCTGAATCTAAGTTGCTCACTTCCCATTTTACTTTCCACTACTCTGCTTAATCAGCTATCAATTACCCTCTCCAGAACTTTCATGCAGTTTGGCAGGAGTATGATATCCCTGTACTGGCCACAATTGTGAATGTCCCCTTTATCCTTAGTATGCTTATTCTCCAGTCATCTAGAATACAGCTTTCTCTCCATACTGCTATGAGTACCCTTGGGGGGCCATTCCTCCTTTATCTCACCCAACATCTTGATCATATCTGCTGGCTCTGACCTCATCTGAGCCTGCTATTTTCCCTGACTTAATTCTCCTTTGTGCTGTTCTTATTTCTTCTAGGGTGGGCTCCTCCTCTTCTTTCATTGTAGTGGTGTTTGGGGAAGTACAGATTCTGTGGATTTTTTGTCATTCAAAAGTTGCTGGAAGTACTCCTTCCATCTGCCTTTCATGTCCTGTGGACTGGTGAGCAAGTTGTTGTCTGGCATCCCTTATGAAGGGTGACTGTCTACCTTCTTTATCTTTCTGTCTTTGCCTTGCAACTTGATAAGTATTCTTTGCACCATCTACCGAATCACTTTCCAGAAACTGGTAGAGTGCCCTGATGCCTTCTTCTTTGCTATTCCAATTCCTCTCTTTGCTTATTTGTTATCCAACTTGTATTCCTTCTTAGTGTTGTCTGTCTTTTCTGTCTCTCACTTTTTCCTGCACTCCTTCTTTCTTTGATGTCTTCCTGGACCTCTGTATTCTACCACCAGCTTTCCTTATGCATCTTCTGTCCATACCTGGCTCACCCGTGTATCTGTTCTATAGTCATCACACATGCTGTTTTGAGATGCTGCCATTCTTGTTCAACTCCACCCATTTTATCTTCTTCCTGTGGTGCTAGAGCCCTGAGTAATTCCTTGAACTCCTGTGCTTTCTCTCCAGTCAACTTACAAGTCTTTAGGCTAGTCTCTGTTGACATTATGTCCTTCTCTCATTACTTCTTGCAGCACTGGTTTATGCTATAAGTTGACCGTTTTCATTGGGGATGACTACCCCAGTGTCTTTTCCTTACTAGGAGGACGTCTACCTTAGCTGCATGTTTGCCACTCTTGTTAGTGATCTTGCCACTGACTCTCTTGCTGAACCATGTGTTGGCCACCATCAAGCCATTTGCCAAACAGAAGTCTGGAATGGCATCTCCTTCTTTGTTCCTGTTGCCCCACCTATGTGGACCCAGACAGTCTTCATATCCCATTCTGTGTGTACTCAGGTCATGTATTGTCAACACCAGTTCCTCTTGTACTGCTTTATTTAATAGGATCTGCAGCTGCTGTCTGAATGTGTTCTTTTCCTCCCTATCACACCACTGCTGTGGGTCAGGCAGAGATTATGAATAGTGCCCTATCCTTACACTGTAGTGTAATTGTCATGAGTCTACAATTCTGATGACATTCCTCACTTCTTCTAAAGCCTCTCCCTCACCACAATTCCCACACCATTTCTAGCCTTTCCCCTCCTATGTAAAAGACTCTGGATCTCAAGCCAAGTGGCTTTGCTGCACTGCCCTTCCATCTTGTCTCCTGGATACATAAAATATTCAGCCTTCCAAGCTGTGTTCTGCCAGTGAATTTACACTTAGTGTAACAATTCTCAGTTTGTGTTTGGATGGTTGATTGGTTTTATGTCCAGCTTTCACTCAATAGCGTTATCCCATGTAGTCTAGTTTGGGCAACTGGACATATTGACCCAGGGGTTAGCATTGGTCACTGCTGTAGGTTGGAGTAGACTGGATCATCAGTCCAGTTATTACCAGTAAATACCCATGTCCATTTTTGGTGACATTTGTCAGCATGACCTAATCACCCTGAGACAATTTTTACATTGTAGAGTGGCTCGCCCTGAGAGGACATACAGTCTGTGATCCATGTTCTGCTAGCTTGGGAATAGTACGCACAACAGATAATGCCCAAAGTGGTTTGCTATACAACTTTTCTCCCTATTAAGCACTATCTAGAGTCTGTGCTGCTGCTCACAGCTCCATTCTTGATTGAGTTTGAGATAGAAATAGCATGTTTTTGAGAGGTGGGAGGAACCCCCACAGAGACACAGAGAGAGCATGCAGACTAGGCATTGGCCTGAGGTCAGCATATTGACCAGGGGTGTGCCGGGTTTTATGGTAGGCACACACTGGCAAATAAGGCACATACACCGCACTGACCATTAGCATGGGTCGCTGCTGTAGGTTGGAGTAGACCAGGTCCTCAATCCAGTTATCACCGATAAATACCCATGTCCATTTTTGGTGACATTTGTCAACATAGCCAGTTCACCCTGAGACAATTTTTACACTGTTGAATAGCTAGCAGTGATAGAGTACACTGTCTGTGATCCATGTTCACCTACCTTGAGAATACTACGCACCACAGATAATGCCCAACGTGGTTTGTCTATACAACTTTTTTCCCTTTTGGGCACCATCTAGAGTCTGTGCTGCTGCCCACAACTCCATTCTTGAGTGAGTTTGAGATAGAAATGCTCCGCATGTTTTTGGGAGGTGGGAGGAACCCCACAGAGACACAGAGAGAGCATGCAAACTAGGCATTGGCCTGAGGTCAGGATTAAGACCTTAACCATTACTCTAACTGCACATATAAATAGCTTACAATATTTCAGTAGCTTCTTAGGCTACAGACATACTGTCAGCAGCATTTTGTTGATCCATCAGTAGGCATTCATATGAGACTAAGCAGTAAAGTCTGTGTTACTTGGTTGTTGAGCTATTTAGATAATATGAAAGTTATGACAATATAAATGAATACTATTTGAACACCAGTTAATATCTCCTACTCGGCATTAGACAGAAGTCAAATGCCATTCCAGTTGTGTTGCACATTATGTAAGCTTTAAGATGAAATCTTTATGTAACTTGTATGTAGCATGGTTTTGAAATTATTAGTGTAAATGCAAACAGTCTATATTTGACGCTTAGAATTGTCAGTAGGATGTAACTGCACAAGGTCCTGAAGGTGTCACTAGACAAAAATGAGTTAAAACAATTTTCAGAACAATGAGGTCCAGAGGAGAACAAGTGGTACTGCCAGTTTATAAGAGAAATGTTAGACCTATTATGGAGTTTGGTAAAAGTGTCTGTACAGAAGGTAAAAATGAAAAAGAAACGCAACTAAAAGCACGGTTTAAATTTATTAAACAACACTGAGCGCTTTCACCCACCACAATGCAGGTTTCATCAGAGTAATAACACAATGGAACAGCTTGTCTTTATACTCATGCTAACCTATAATTTTCATTCAGCAATAATTGATTAATTAATTCATTAATTAATGCAATAATAGCCATTCATTTTAAATACATCAACATAAAGATGCCAACACAATACTTATCTAGCCGATATATTATGTATACCATCCTTATACCATAAATAATTTAAATAAAAACTTTTTGTGTGTGTGTGCAAGGTGTTTATATATCTTATAAATATAATTAATAATTTACTTACTCAAAATAATTCTGTACAGAAGGTAGACCAGATATACTCAAGTTAGAAAAAGTGCAAAAATATCTTACAAGTAATACTAGAGAAATGATAAATGTTCAATATGAAGAAAGACTGAAGAATTTAAAAGTGTTCTCAGTTTATTCTACACTTTTGAGAGGTGACATGGGTGCAAAAGATGAAGTTACAGAGTGTACAATTGTGATTCATTTAGTGACATTAGAAATACTAGCAAGAGCCACATACTAGTACAGCTTTATCCAACACAGAAACGTGTTTGTAGGAACTGCTTTTTGACAAGTGATGAAATAATTTGCTTACTGAAATCAGACAAACAGTGTCCTTAGCTGGTTTAAACATAAAGATAGCTTGTTGGTATGGAGATGAGTCTTTTGGTCCTCCCTCCTCATGGAAGTGGCCAACAATGATCCCTTCTGAGGTCTAAGGCCATACTCTAAATCTGAATACTTGTAAATGACAGGACTTTAATAAGGTTTTCTTTTTCCAGTTCATTTTAAAGTGGATGTTTGGGCTGAAATGGTGTAAAGCTTGTAAATTACTTCATTAGATAAAGCAACACAAATTTCCAGATGGCACCATGTTTATTTTTAGAAGCAGGAGTTTGCCTCCTGCACTTTTGGAGTGGTTTATTAACTGTGTTACAGGTGTCTCCTCTATAGATGGCTAAGGAGAAATTCCTTGAGTGTTGGTTGTCCTCAGAAAATACACCAAAGATCATAATGCTGAACACTGTTCTCTATAGGAAATCATTGCTTGCATGACTTTTAAGTGCATGCCAACAATGATTCACTTATTTTGGAACATTTCTCCCTTCTTCAAGTTAGTGCAACTGTGGAGATAGTATATCTAACTTTAGTGGATGTGACGTTGTCTGCCATATTGGGAGGTGTAGGAGGACTTGCCTGTCTACAAAAAATCCCATAAAGTTATTATTTTTTTTGTGCTTCTGTGTTTCCTGTATTATTTTTCTACATTCTGAATTGTCAGCTTTGTGGAAGTTAGCAATTCATAGTAGAAGCTGTACAGGAAGTATCAGATGGGAAATAAGTAAAAAGAGCTCCTAAAACCAGAAACCCAATTCATTCTAAGGTAAAATGCTTTGAAATCTCATGGTCTGAATTATTTAATAGACTATGGTACATATGTTTAATTGCACTAGGTATGATTGAAGTGGGCTTAGTTAGCTTTTAGTGACTCCTTTAGTCTCAATGATAAAACACTATAACAGTGAGACTTCAGAGCTGTGCTGGAGAAGAAAATTCCCTCATCCAAAAGTTTTCACAGTCTTGGAGTTAGTATAATTACAGATGTGGGATTACAGAGGTGCAGAGAGGTTTGCCCTCGCCAAAAAAATGTTTATTTGTAACAATGCTCAGTTGATTTTATGTTTTCATTATTTTGTGGGTCACTGAAATTCATGGATCATAATAAATCTTACATATGGGTTGGCAACAAGATTGTTGATAGCATACAGTGTATAAGTATTATCCTTTTAAGAAATTAATTGACTATTCTTTATTATTTGTGCATTTCCATTGGTGTTTATAGTAAATGCCATTGATATAAATGCAGGTTCATAGGTTTATAGCAGAATATTCGGCTAGCTGCCTTGAAGGGCTATTTTGAACTTAGCCAACAACTTGAGGTTAGAATCAAACCTTATACTTTGTCTCTATGAGGCAAAGATCTTAACCATTATACCAAACCTCTCCAACAAAGAGGTAAGTAAGGACTTTACTATGGCCAGGAAGAGTAAGATGAAGTTGAGTTTATAGGTAAATGCTAGGCTAGCTGCCCTTTTGGGTCATTTTAAGCCTAGCCAATTTCCATTACTGAGAATCTGCATCTCCTGTCTGTGAGGTAAACACCTTAACTATTATGTCAATTTGAGCAGAGAGGTGCTTATATAGACGTTCTGCTTTCACTTGTAAAGGCTTTACAAGCCAATGTACCAAAGTTTTTTTAACAAATGCATTTTGTCCATATCTGAGGCTTTTAAATTGTTTTGTCACTTATTGAGAATTTTACTGTGTTTCATTGACATGGTAGCTCTCACTACCCCACCATGTCTGTTAAGCAAGCATCCTAATTTAGCCTGCGTCCTATGCAACATTTAAAACATTTATTAGCGGACTGGAGTTCCGCTGTGGCGACCCCAAACCAGGATAAGCCGAAAGACACAACAACAACAACAACTCTAGCAGAATCCCATTCTACAACAGCTGTATTATAACATGCTCCATATTGTCATACCTTCATGAATTGTTGAGATGCATAGGTTTATTTTTTAGTACAAATGAATGGTTCTGTTTGGCACTTTGCTGATGTTAAGAGACAGATTCATTATATTGATCTGTGCTTGTGACTGAATGGGGAAAATGCATGTGTGTAGAAATATGCTTATATCCAAAAGTTCTAGGCACTCAGGTCTTCCTAACCTATTACACTTTATTGTCTATTATGTCAGTATTTATGTCTCCTTCATAGGTTAAATATTTCCATTGTAATTCTTTTGTTAAGTCTGCTTCTAGCTTTTTCATCAATTCTTCTGAGGTGAACAAACAAACAAACCATATTCCAGTATGTATGTTATTATTGTGTTATACAGTGGAGTCATTACCTCTGTACATGAAGTATATATCATATTGTGTGGTTAATGTTTCAGCAAAGTTATCTGCTCTAAAATTTCCCTTTGGAGGTTTCTCTGAACCTCTTCAAACCTGAAACATTGTTTTTGAGTAAAACCTTCAGTGATCATTCACCTGACATCTTGCTTCCATGCTAAGGTGTTACTGTCCAGGGAGTAGAAACTGAATTGTATTTTGATGAAGAAGGTTGCTGGATATATTCTAAAAAGTTGGTTAGTTGATGTCTTCCGAAACGCTAAAGATTTTTTTTAGATATGACCAACAGAGCCATAACGGCTCGGATCTTTCCATAATTATTCTGTTTGGGAAAGATAACTAGTCTAATACCACTGGAATCTTAATTCTGTATATATTCCATGCATTACTGAGAAGAAGACGTCACCTGATCTAACTTGGATTAAACAACAGTCATTGTTTTCATGAGGTGAAACATACAGATTATGCAGTAAGTGTCACTTCAGTATAGTGTTACAAATTTTAAGTACAGGCAAGTTGTCTATAACGGCTTGTACAACCATAGTTAAGTCTGATTTTCCATCATTCCTATTGGTTTGCATTAAAATTATATGATGACTTAAAAGTATTTCTGCAAGCATATCCTTGCAGACATTACTCTTTATTGTTATTATTATTATTACAACATGTGCCCTGTTGTACTGAATGGTTTACAATCAACAGTTAAGTATTGGCCAAAGGAAGTTATTTATTAGGATGCCCAAGTTTACTTACCTCTTGCCCAGTCTTCACACAAATTGTTTCTTAATCCAGTAAAAAATAAAAATAATAAATCCAACCACGTAAATAAGATGTAGATTTATTGTACACCACCAAAAAAGACTAAGTGCTTTCGCTTAATTCATATAGCATCATCAGAGTCATTTTGGTATCAAATCCATACTGTTTAAAAAGAAGCAGCATCCAGTCACTACTCACAAATAATTATTTACATCATTTCCTATTAATTTAAACATTTTAACGAACTGTTATATATAAAATCATATATATTATGATTATGATGTTTTTTAAAAAATATATATATGAATACCTTGTATGTATGCCTTAAAAGTTCACCATAAATCTATTTTATTACATTTGCCCTTTGCTTTAGCAATGGTTTAAGGGAAATGATGTCATTCAACCCTGGTGAATTTTGGGCATTTAAACGCATCTGCCATCTCATTTCTTTAACTTCTACTTCATTTTCTATATCCCCTCCCCTTCCATCTATAAAAACTCTATCTATTATAAAGAAAATAAACTTTTTAAAATTGATAAATTTTTTACTATGAATAAACAAAGCATTGAATTTCTTTTCTTTTCTAATTGCTCTTTGATGTTCAGCTATTCTATCTCTTAGCCTCCGGTTTGTTTTGCCAACATAAAATGCTTTGCACGATACACAGGTTGCCACATATACTAACTTTAATGTATTGCAATTGCATTTTCCTGGGCATGCAATGGTTGTTCCATAGGAGCTTATCACCACATATGGCCCATCATTTATATATCTGCAATATCTGCAGGTTCCACATTTCGCCATTCTAGAAATATTTTTTATTCTATTTTCATTTGTGTCCAACCATTCTTTTATATTTTCCCCCTTCTATATTGGAGATCGGATTGACTGAAAAACAAAAACAAAGGTGGTCATTGGAACAACCAAACACAGGGGCACTACTACAAGGGTTGGGGGGAAGAAAAACCCTCACTAAATAATGATGATAATACCAATTAACTTGTATTAAATACTGTATTTCCTTGGCATAATAAATGTGAAATGGATTTGAGTGAAAGTATAATAGATTTGAGTGAAAATGTAAATTTTGAAATGGAAGTGATAATCAACAAAAAAGCAGGCTACACCATTTATAATTATACTGACACACTAATACGGGGTGCACATTTTGAATTATTAAATAAAGGAAATACTTTTGTTCCTAACTATAGGGTTGATGTTGCTGATGTACTAACAAGTTTGAAGTTATATGTGAGACAACTGAATTTAAATTGTTATTTTGCTAATATGACTAGGTCAATCGACCTAACTAGCAATTGCAACCAAGTATTACAGACAAAAAGCACATTTGTTCCCCCTTATAAGCAAGATATATTTATATTTGAAAAAAAATGAGAGATCAAATTTAGAGAAATATTGAAAAACAGAGTTTAAAGGATGGCAATTTGTCAGCCCAAGAAAGAATAGTACTTAAAGATATTTTGAAAAATAGAGAAGTTAGATACATGGAACCGGATAAGGGAGGGGGGATGGTGGTCATGCATGCTATAGACTATATAGCAAGGATGTACAAAATAGTCAATGATACTATGATTTATGAGAGAGTCTCTATTAATGAGTTAAACAGAGCTTATGCACAGATTGACTGTTATTTGATGGATGTACTTTTGGATGGTAACATCAATGAGACCCTTTATAATTTTTTAAGGTAGAACACGCTAAACTACCTGTCATTTTTGGTATACCAAAGGTTAACAAAGACGTTAAAAATCCACCTTTTAGATAAATAGTTGCAGCTAAAGGGTCGAAAACAAAACCTTTGTTCACCTAAATAGACCATAATGTAAAAGGAGTGTTGGGGGAAGTAGAACATGTGTTACAAGATTCCTGGCACTGTTTGGAGAGAATGATAAATACAGGGGAATGTGAACAAAGTTTTTTTTGACAATTGATGTTATCAATTTATTTACCGTTATTCCCCATAAAGAAGGGATGAATATGTTCCATGAGAGTCTGTTGAAAAGTAAAACTTTAGATAAAAGCAAAATAAATCTGTTGCTGGATTTCATGGATTTGATACTAAAAAATAATTTTCTAAAATTTGAAGGGGAGATTTTTCGCCAAAAATCAGGAATAGCAATGGGAGCAAGATGTGCTGCCATTTTTGCAAATTTAGTACTTCTAGAGTGGGAGAACCTTTTTGCATTTCAATCTATATTTATGAATAAGGATTTATACCAGATTTTTGGATGATATCTTGGTGCTTTGGAAAGGAACGGTTGACGAGATTAGTGAATTCATTAATTACCTCAACTCAACATCGTCATTCCTAAGGTTTACATGTACTTATCATGAGACAGAAATTAATTATTTAGACATTACTTTGAGTAAGAATAACAATGTGCTAAATAGTAAACTATATAGAAAAGAAAATTATTCCAATTCTCTATTGCACTTTACTAGCTGCCATCCTCCACCAGTTCAAGAGCATAGTAAAAGGACAGATGGTGAGGGCTTTACGACTAGTGAGTGATGATACTGAATTTGGGAGAGAATTTTTCAAACTTGTAGGAATGTTCCTAGAAAGGTGATACCCACTAAACCTGTTACCGAAAGTGAGGAAAGAAATTATAAATAAAAGAAACACAAATTTTCTATCTATTCTTAAGAAGTAAATTGATATAAATTAAATATTAATCAACTCGGATGAAAGAAAAACAGATGTAATGGTTTTAAGTTATAATTTGGTGACACCTGGGTTGGTTAGAGTATTGACAGAAAAGTGGGTTACCTTCCTTGATGGGGAAACAAAAGCTCTAGTAGGAGCTAAACCGAGGATAACATATAGAAGGGGGAAAATATAAAAGAATGGTTGGACACAAATGAAAATAGAATAAAAAATATTTATAGAATGACGAAATGTGGAACCTGCAGTTATTGCAGATATATAAATGATGGGCCATATATGGTGATAAGCTCCTATGGAGCAACCATTGCATGCCCAGGAAAATGCAATTGCAATACATTAAAGTTAGTATATGTGGCAACCTGTGTATCGTGCGAAGCATTTTATGTTGGCAAAACAAACCGGAAGCTAAGAGATAGAATAGCTGAACATCAAAGAGCAATTAGAAAAGACAATAAATTCAATGCTTTGTTTATTCATAGTAAAAAATGTATCAATTTTAAAAAGTTTATTTTCTTTATAATAGATAGAGTTTTTATAGATGGAAAGGGAGGGGATATAGAAAATGAAGTAGACGTTAAAGAAATGAGATGGCAGATGCATTTAAATGCTCAAAATTCACCAGGGTTAAATGACAACATTTCCCTTAAACCATTGCTAAAGCAAAGGGCAAATGTAGTAAAATAGATTTATGGTGAATTTTTAAGGCATACATACAAGGTATTCATATATATATTTTTTTTTAAAAAAAATCATAATCATAATATATATGCTTTTATATATAACAGTTGGTTAAAATGTTTAAATTAATAGGAAATTATGTAATTAATTATTTGTGAGTAGTGATTGGATGCTGCTTCTTTTTAAACAGTATGGATTTGATACCAAAATGACTCTGATGATGCTATATGAATTTTGCGAAAGCGCTTAGTCTTTTTTGGTGGTGTACAATAAATCTACGTCTTATTTACGTGGTTGGATTTATTATTTTTATTTTTTACTAGTTTTGGTATTTTACACTATTTAATTTAATTTGTTTCTTAATCCAGCTGATGACACATTTTAAGCCATGCATTGAAATAGCCCACTGCAAGTCTTTTCCAGTTATTTAGCAAACCAAGTGAATTTCATGGCTTCACATAACACTGAGTGTATGAGATTCAGGTAAGACTCTATTTTTTAAACATTTGTAGTTCATAATTAGGTCACGCTTCAGATATCTTATTCTAAGGTGAATGCATTTACATGAAAAAGGCCTTTGTTACTATTTCCCCTAAGTATTCTTATTTGATTTTTGTATACAGTCAGACCTATAAATGTATATTTCCTGATGAGGCAGTAATGAAGATGAAAAGATGATATCTCAGCTGGGGGGGGGTGTCTTATTCAGCTATTATACAAAAACAAAGATAACTTTTGCATTGTTTAACTGTATACTACTAACAGAAAGTATTCTAAAGTTTGTGGAAGCCTCTGAAGTACAAAATGAAAGGCAGCTTCATCTGACACTTGAAGATCATTCTGAGAATTTCCACCGCTCTTCTTTTTAAAGCATTCTTATTATTATCCACACAGAAGAAGTCAGGCATTTATTTCTTTTCAGTTTAATGAGAGCAAAATTTTACTATCTCATCTCAGTGACCTACTAAGAAATTAATAACATATTTTTCTACAAAGATTCTTACATAATTTCATCTGTATCAATTAAATAAGAAACAGTTGGAACTTTTATTAATTATGCATTATTTATTGAGTTGCTGCATAAAGATACAATAAAATAAAAAAAATGAAAAGAGAAATCTAGGTTTATTTATAAAGCAAACACTAGTGAAATTATGCAATGTTCAGTGATATTCTCATAACAAGACATAGCAACAAAATGATTCCAGATGAGCTATTCATTGAACACTTCTCTTTGTAGTGTATTAAATTTAAAAATAAAATACACCTCATTTTGTATTTTTAAAAAAATTTCTGTCAGATAAGATGAAATTTGACACGATACATAAAATCTTAGTCCTTTGCCATAACTTCAGTAAACCAATTTAAAATGTCGGACCACTGGGTGAGTCCAGTGAGACAGTACAGATCATTTTACATCCCTACTATGTTCAAGCCCAGTTAAGTAAATTTCCTTATTTTTTTCACCAAAACAATTTAAAATTTCGTAGGGAAAACACAAATACACTGAAAGGTAAACAACTGCTAAAGGGCTACAGTTGAAGTTACCATTAAGTCTAAATCATTGCCAAATAAGAACTTTACTTCACCAGTAGTGCATCATATGTGTAAGTTGAGCAACCAGCACGAGTTACCAGTCAAGCCTGATTCCACTGTATTTTTATCTGGTCTGGCAAAATCTTGGTATTATGGTAAGAAATGGCTAAACTCTGAGGCTAGATCTGTCAAAAGAACATACCTGCAATAATCTGAAATTTAATGGAATTGTTTCATTAGCTTACCAGGGTTATTAATTACAAAAGTCTATTAGAAAATCCTGTGTCTTTCTGAACTCATTCTGGTTACATCTGTTTTGCTAGTTGTAGAATATTTCTCTTCTTTATGTCTGCTCCAAGGCAGAAGAACTGGCATATCTAAACTCAGTCTGCACAGCCTCCGCTAGTAACCTTTACCCTTTCACCTTTCAGAATAAAACTTAGATTCCATGATGATGACATTAGTGGTACTTGCACCTGCCAGACTGTAGACTGATGCTCACTTTTTCGGGTCTTCGGTACTTCTTGTCTGACACTGTAAGTCCCTAGGCAGGGTTATGAACTTCTCTTTTTTTCTGAATTTGAGCTATTCATTCTCAGTTTTCATATGGTCTGATTATAAGCATGTCTTTAAACAAGACCAGGATTTACAGGCTGCTCCTGAAAACAAATATTTGACCTAGAGGGTTGACTAAATTAACAGTCAACTAAAATATAGAATAATAAATAATTCCACAACATGCAAGTCTGATATTTCAGATGCTTTGCATTTGTGTACCCCACTTGACATATTGCAGAAATATTTAGCACTTATTTCTTTATAACACTTTCTTTTAGATGGCTTTTATTTTGACTGCTAATTGAACTCTTGCTATCTGCCTGAGCTGACATCTGTATTTGCAGGATGGATTATAAGCTTTCCTGCAAAATAATCTTTCTAGAGAACTCTGACCAATAAGCCAAGAAATAACATAATTATTTAAATACAGACAAATGGAAGAGAAAGGAGTTTAAGCCCCCTTTCTCCATGAAATAGCACTACCTTTCCTCTGTGTTTGGGTTCTAGACAGCGTTGCATGAAATTTTCTTACCAGGCTATACATTTTCATAAAATGTTCACATTATATTCAAGATCATCAACCGTGTGATCAGTAAAGATGTTTTGCTGGTTCTGTATATGTAGAACAAAAGCAACTAATTTGATAAATTCTAAAGAAGAACTACCACCCCCAAACCAGCAGTATGAAGCAGCCATTTTAACCATGTAGGGTACTGTGGTTATCACCCTCCTCACTTAAATATTCCTATGGCACATCTACTCACTCACCAAAGGGTACAGTCCTTATCCCATCTTGCTATACCTGTGTCTCACATCATGTGTTGTTTCACTCTTTTAAGCCTGCACCCATATGAAGTAAGCATGACATTTTGTTTAACTTGAGCTTGAGGCTAGCACAACTAAACTGTGACTCTGGTGGCCATCTACTAAAACAAAACCTGATCATTACACAAACAGCATTAGGTACATGCAAACAGACTATCTTACCTGCAGACAGATGGACTAGCCTTTCGTTAACTGATCTGATCAAACAGTAAATTTTGCATTATAATTCCATATACTCCCTATATGTATGAAGCTTATTTTTTAATGTTTTACAGAATAATCTGTCAAGTTGTCATACATTTACCATGAACTGTTAACACGGTAGTCAGCAGCATTCCTTGAGCAAGAACAGGTTGTTAATATGTCTGCTTTTGCAGATTAACAGTACAGCAGTGTTTGTGGAACTCAAAGCCTCAGACCCATCACTATTGTGTGAGACAGGAGACAATGTAGAAAATAAGAAAGGTGTGGCATTGTAAGCTGGTGATCTTTGAAAACAATGCCATTACTGTAAAAGCAGCCAGATAACTGAGGTAAAAAAAGGGGACGCTATGAAAACAGTCCTAGGGTGTTCCCCAAATATTTCAAGATATTTCACTGTAACCTTTTGTAAATTCTTGTCATGTTGGTCCTTGCTAATCATCTGAAGCTGTGTTTACTTGCAATGTAACTTTCGGTAGCAATGACCAAACTGACAATGTCTCTAGGAAATGCTGTAGAGATATAAAACTTATTTATAATATGATTAAGGATTATGAATGAAGGCATCTTAAATAGAGAAAAGCTGTGGAGTTTGAATTCATTTCAGGCAAATCAGAAAAGAATGTCACTATATGTTTTATTTACAGGCAAATATTTATAAACATATATTTTAAGTTCTTTATTCATCTTTTAAGTGCAGATGTTATGCTTTTCATTAATGCTTTGTTCATTTTATTTTTCCTAGTGGTGTCTGGAGTCTTACTGACCAGTGGCTGTGCTACATCCCGTCACTGCCAGTTGAAGGAATTGCCAGGTGTGAAGATCGACTGTTGTGAGGCTGACCTATGTAACAGTACCCAAAGGGGCAGTGCCCATGGACTGCATGCAGCTCTGCCATTCACAATGCTGGCACTTGTTTGGGCTTTATAATTTAAAAAATTTAGCACACATGCAACCACTTTTGACATTTTCACCACTAAAATTTGATTGGGTCCGATAATTAAAAAAGTCACCAAATCTCAAACAACTTGAATATTTCCTACACAAATGAAGAACCTTGTAATAAAACCTAATATAAACTCCAATTTATGTATAGACCAGGCCTTTGCAATTATCATCACTCCTACTATTTGAAGAGATATTTCTGACCATCAGTGATGTCCTTACTCTGAAAATAGTAATCTTCTTCATATTTTACAAGAATTGTTTATGCTTCTTTCATTTATTTTTATCATAACAACTTGACACTTGTGACATTTTTTTAACACCAGTTGGTATGCAGGGCATTTAATTTGTTATCCTAGAAAATGGTTTCCCATTGTGACTTTACTTAAGAAAGGCTGAACACTCAGGTAAACACAAACCATCTCTGAAACAGAAGGACAGCTGCTTCTGTCCCCATTTCAGACATATCTGACACAAACGAGTTTTCCTTTAGTGTGTGTTATCATTGCATTTTAATGTGTTCTCACATAATGCACTGACGTTACAGCTCGATAGGCTGGTGATCTGTCATAGAAAATAGCTACTTTTCACCTGAAATATGACATTTCTTTGCTTACTTTATCAATTTAAAAGAAAAACAGTAAAGCAGAGGCTTTTATTCCCCGACACCCTTCACCTGACTCAGATAAATGTTAAAGTTGTGGTCACCTTATCCTGTAGTTGAGGAAATACTTCTTTTTAAAACTTTTCAATTAGATGAAATCTGGCAGAAGGGAATGACCACATTGTGATACAACCCTCCCTAGTAAAAAATGTAATTAATTACATAATAAATTGTTCTTGATTTCTCTTTTTCTTCAGCTTTGTCTTCTAGGTGGAGAGAGCAATGAGAGTGTCATTATTAAGACAGCCAAGAAAATGTGAAAATGTACTAAATCTGTTTGATCAGCCATTTGAAAATGTACTAAATCTGTTTGGTCAGCAGGTGGCCTTGCTACATCAGTTCTCAGCTTTAATCAGAGTTCGTTAGCATTATTACTTTTTCTAATGGTTTCTTTAGGCAGAAATGCACGTGAAACACTATCTTATTTCCTTATATTTCACATTTCCAGCACAATGGTTTCTCCGGTACTTTAATAATTTGTGCATGTATAGATAAAGTACACCATTATAGATTCTGTCATTTTCAAATAAATAGAGAACCATTTTACATGGGTATTCCACTTTTCTCTTCAAGTTAATAATCTTTTTATACTATTTTACACTATAACCATGTGCTGTGTAATGTGGCATTTTGTTGAATTTACTTCCCTGTCTCATATTTTTAAAGACATTTTATTATTTCTACATCTGTACCAATTTTTGCAGCTGTCTAAAATTCTTATATAAAGATATTTTAGTAGCACTAGTTACTAAATAGAAGCACATTTATGTCATTCTCAGTTCAGAGATGTTGTAATTGGACCTGTAGTGACAGCTGTAGTGATAGCTGTACTTTCATTGACAAAAGTAAACCAATGAGTTCTTGGAATATGGAACATCTTGCAATATATTTAGGGACATAAGGTGTATGCATTACATTGTATTGCATTGCATTTTGAATAGTTTATATAAAAATATGCATTTTAAAATGTTCAGAGCAACACTAGAGATAAAAGCAGCTGACCCTGCATTCAGAAGGAATACAAGACATGTCGTCTCCAGAATGACCCACACTTCCCTGGCAGATACTAGCCACTTGGAGCATTGCTGTACTTGCAAGTCCTAAACCAGCTGACAGAGTCCTTAGTTTTGAAATGGATACTTTCACTCTCACCCTTGCAGATTGTGAGAATTTCACCTCCCTCCTGTTTCTTTTTCTTCCTTTGCCTTCTCTTCCTTCCCTTTCCTAATGACCTCTCATGTGTGTTGTTATTGCTGTTATATTTTTGCTTAATTTCTTTATAAATTTTGCCTATAAGCCATCCCAGGGATTCAGTACCATTCTGTCACCCTGCTATAGCCACCACTGCCATGCTTAACTAGCCAACGTCTCCATTCCCTCCGTCAGTATAGCTACACTTTAGTTTGCATACAATCAGAACCACTACCCTTGCTTTCTCTTCCTCTTTTGTGCATGTACTAGGTCTAAGATATTCTTTTCTCTGATCAGGGTCCCTAATTTGTGTGCTAGCCACCCCATTCTATCAACAGATACAGCATGAGCTTGTTCTGCTCAACTCCTGTCAACTTGTCTCTGTTAAATGAGAGTATATTAAAGTAACTCATACTTGGGGATCATGTCAACTGCTTCCTTAGCTTTTCTACCAAAACTTAAAAAGGCAGGAATGTCAAACTTTGCAAAAATGTCTTTGGGGGATTTTAGTAAAAGCTATTACATTCCATAAATTTGACTTATAATTTTGAATATGCTGCATATCAACAAAGCATCAAAGAAGCATGCTTTTTGAGCTAAGATAGTACACTCATTTTCTCCAAAACTCTGAAAGGCAAGAGTGTCAAACATTGCAAGAAACTCCCTTGGGTGATGTTTAAAAGAACATCACATTCCTTTATGTGGACTGCACGCACCTTTTACATTTATGTCTTTCATTTGAATATGCAGCTTATCTTTAAGGCATCTTAGAAACATGCTTTGAGGACAAACATAGTACACCAAATTTCTCCAAAACTATAAAAGGCAAGAATGTCAGACTTTGCAAGAAACTTCCATGGACGATGCTTAACTACGTTGCATTCTTTTACATTGATGATGCAAACCTCTCAAAAAAGGCTTGAGTCTTTGTAAGTAATGAATGTTATCAAAATAAAGGAATATAACTATCTTATTAATTAAACATCACCCAAGGAAATTTCTTGCAAAATCTGACATTCCCACATTTCACAGTTTTGGAGAAATTCAGTGTACTGTCTTATCTCTCAAAGCATGCCTCTTATATGCCTTGGAGATACACTGCACAAACAAAAGAAAGACTTGCATTTTTTAAGACTGTGCATAGTGAATATGAAGAATTAAAGCCTATTTAAGCATCATTGCATGCAAGTTTTGTGCACTATTTGACATTTTGCCTTTCTTAATTTTAGAGAAATTGAGTATAATATCTTAGCTCTCAAAGCATACTTCCTCTATAGCTGTGAAAAATGTTACACATACAAAATAAAACCTCGGTGTTTCTACAATGCTAGAATCAAAAAGATAAAGGAATGCAATGGTTGTTGCTAAGCATCATCCCAGGAAGGACCTTTCCAAATTTTAATAGCACGCATGTGTTGCAGACTATGAGTCTGCCAATGTTTGATGTTCTTGCCTTTAACAGTTTTGGAGAAATCAAGGGAAATATCTTAGTCCTCAAAGCATACCTCTTAGATGTCTTGGAAACATGCTGCGCATACAAAAAAAAAAAGACCTGAATGTTTACATGCACAGCATACATCTCAAAAGCATATAAGAAACATGCTTTGAGAAATAAGATAATTTACTGATTTTTCTGCAAAATGTAAAAGGCAAGAATGTAAAACTTTGCAAGAAACTTCCTTAGGTGATGCTTAACAAAATATATTTCATTCCTTTATTTTGATGATGCACACCTCTTACAGTCATTCAAGTTTATGTTTCTATGTGCAACGTATCTCCAAGGTATTTAAGGAGCATGCACAAAATTTCTCCAAAATTGTGAAATGCAAAACTGTGAAGTTTGCAAGAAACTTCCTTGAGTGTTGCTAAACAAACAGTATTCCATTCCATTATTCTTATTCTGGGAAGGCATCTCTGATCAGTACTAGCAAAAAACTACGATCACTCATAAAATCATCCAAGGCCAACTTTGAGAGAAAAATCACTAATGACACAAAAGACAATCATAAGGCCTTCTTTAGCTATGTTAGAAACCTGGGTGGAAACTCCCAGATATGCTCATAATTAGTCCAAAATGATACAAAAATCACTGAACCCACAGACATTGCCAACATACTGGCAGACAGGTTCAGTGCAAATTTCTCCCCTCCCCCCCCCAAAAGGAGAAATATCTATCCCACCAGAGTCTAGCCTCCCAAACATCTCAGATGCCCAGGTGAGAGCTGCTCTCTCTTAAGCAAAAAACACAGCATCAATGGGACCGGACGGTGTCCCCGGCTGTGTGCTACATGAACTCAATGAGGAACTAAACCCACACATAAGGCTGCTGTTTAATCTTAGCCTTACTACAGGATACATACCCAAAGAATGGCGTACGGCAACTGTGGTCCCACTCCACAAAGGCGGTGCTTCTACGGACCCTGGAAATTACCGCCCCATAAGCTTGACGAGCCTTGTCTGCAAAGCTATGGAAAGGATCATAATGGAACTCATAAATAAAGACATTGGGGACCTACAGACACTGGATCCTACCCAATTTGACTTTGTCAAGGGCAGATCCTGCCTCTTGAACTTGGTCGACTTTTTCGAAACAGTCACTAAGGCCATTGATGAGGGTAAGGCAGTTCACACAGCCTACCTTGACCTAGCAAAAGTGTTTGACACAATACCCCACTCGGGCATCATAGAAAAGCTCACCAGCTTAGATGTAAACCCATATGTCACAAGATGGGTTGCAAACTGGCTCAAGGACAGAACCCACAGGGTTAGAGTTGCTGGTGCCATGTCAGACTCTAAGCCGGTCACGAGCGGTGTCCCACAGGGCTCAGTCCTGGGCCCCCTCTTGTTCTGCATTTATTTTTCTGAAGTGCAGGCAAACATAGGGGGATTGTGGCTGACAAAATTTGCAGATGACTGCAAACTGGGCACCATAATTGACACTCCATCAGACACAGACATCCTCCAGAGAGGTCTCATAGAAATGGATAACTGGTGCCAGAGCCATGGCCTTAAGCTAAATGCCAAAAAATGTATAGTCATACCCTTTGGGAAAAACAAGGTAACCCTAATTACCACATAGGTGGTAATCCATTAAACATGGAAGAAGTTATCAGGGACCTGGGGACCCAAGTTGACAGTAACCTCTCTTTTGACACTCACATTGCCAAAGTAGTTAGGAAGACCTTCTACATTGCCCACCTGATCATGAAGGGATTCACATCCAGATCAGGAGAGGTCATTGTACCCCTGTACTCTTCACTTATCAGACCAATGATTGAGTACAACGCCCCATTCGGAATGTACCTTACCCGACACCTGCAGCAGTTGGAAAGACCCCAAAAGTACCTCACCAAAAGGATAAAGGGGCTCAAACATATGTCATACGCTGCCCGACTGAAGAAGCTCCAGCTCTATTCAGTCGCATACCGTCTGCTCAGAGGTGATCTGTGCCTGACATACAAGGCCATGTCCAACCCGGAATTAATGGACATGCTCCACCTCAAAAAATCCAAATCCACTAGAGCCACGAGAGCAAGCAAGAGACTTAAACCTCAACACGGATATAAATAGGACGTGCTGGAGGGACAGATTCATCACCCAGAGACTCCCTACACTATGGAACAGAATCCCAGTCTTCAGAAATCTTGACGAGTGGATGGGAGATCGTAGGTTTACCCCAGGAATCATCTCTGTGTCACTGCTGGACAGAGGCACAGCAAACTAATGGGTATAGTATTCTCATCCTAAGGGGTGGTGAAAGCCACACACACTCTGGCTAGGCTTATAAATGCCCTAGGGCAGATAGCCTAGTATGAACCTATGAACCTATGATGTACATCTCTCACAAACTGTTGCTAAACAAACAGTATTCCATTCCATTATTCTGATGATGTACATCTCTCACAAACTGTTGCTAAACAAACAGTATTTCATTCCATTATTCTGATGATGTACATCTCTCACAAACTGTTGCTAAACAAACAGTATTCCATTCCATTATTCTGATGATGTACATCTCTCACAAACTGTTGCTAAACAAACAGTATTCCATTCCATTATTCTGATGATGTACATCTCTCACAAACTGTTGCTAAACAAACAGTATTCCATTCCATTATTCTGATGATGTACATCTCTCACAAGCATTCTGGTCTTTCTTTTTTACGAACTGCTTATCTCCAAGGCATATTGGAAGCAGGCTTTCAGAGCTAAGATAGTACACAACATTTCCACAAAACCCAAAAATGCAAGAATTCCAACATTTGCAAGAAACTTCATTGTGGATGCTTAACAAAAGAAAATGCTTTATTTTATTTTGACAAAGTACACCTTTTAAAATATTTAGGTATTTCTGTTGTTGGTAGAGAATATCTCTAAGTCACATAAGTTGAATGATTTGAGAGCTAAAATAATACACCGGATTTCTTCAAAACTGTGAAAGGCAAGTATGTCAAACATTGCAAGAAACCTGTATGGGTGATGCTTAATGAAAGACATTCCATTCCATTATTTTGATGAAGCACAGCTCTTAAAAATTCAGGTCTTTTTTTGTATGTGGAGCATATCACCAAGGAAGCATAGTTCGATAGCTAAGATGTTATATTGAATTTCTCTAAAACTGCGAAAGGCAAGAATGATTAACAGAAAACCACACATTTCTTTACTTTAATTATGCACACTTTTTGATATTTTGGCATTAGCACAATAACGAACAAGTTATTTAAGAAACATGCTATGAGAGTTAAGATAGTTCATTGACGTTCTCTAAAACTGTGCAAGGCAAGAATGGCAAACTCTGCTTATCATAAGACATTACATTCCTTAATTGTGACTATGCACACCTCTTAACATTCAAAACTCCTCAGTGAGGTAAATAAAAGTGGCTTATCCTTGCTGTTGTTTGACAACTGCTAAACAACAATCACTGACCTGGTGTGGCTGTACTTATGTTGCACAGTGTATTGCTAATTGCTGAAATAAGTGCAAAACTACCATTGCTATGGCTTATGCTTGTGTGTGTGTGTGTGTGTGTGTGTGTGTGTGTGTGTGTGTGTGTGTGTGTGTGTGTGTGTGTGTGCGCGCGCATGTTGAATTGTAAGAGTAACAAGCTGGTTATACTGTTTTTCACTTTCTAGTACAAACTTCATCAGCATTGGCATTACACTTGTATGGGGGTAGGAGGGGTGAAACGTGGTTGCAAAGTATTTAAGATTAGCAAGCTAGCCATATTTTCTTTAGCTTACCATCACAAGCATGGACTTTACACTCGACAGACGGCTACATTTGGTGGTTTGGCAAGAAGAATTTGTGTTCATAGGTTCTTAGGTTCATAGGTGTGTACTAGGCTAATGGCTCTGGAGCCTCTACAAGCCTAGCCCATAGAAGTGCCCTGGCATTGTGCCGCCTGAAGTTAGTTCCCAGTGCCTCTATCAAGTAGAGCCACTGGAGTGATCGGGGGGAATTAACTATTTCCCATCCACTCATCAAGATTTCGCTTGAAGAGGGCCAGTGAGGTGCTCTGCTTGACATGTATGGGAAGTCTATTCCAGATCATTGACAGTCTCTGGGTTATGAACCTGTCCCTCCGGTATGTTCTGTTGATTGTGGTAATCAGGTTGAGGTCTCTGGAGCATGTGGTATGGAGGGATTGGGATTTCTTTAGATGTAGCATTTCTAACAGAGCTGAGTCAGTTTTTTCCTTCTGTTATAGAGTTTATTAATGGCAGGGGACCACCAGATTAGCTTCCTTTTTTTGGTGGAGAGCGTCTTGGTTCTGTTGGGTATGGCTAGTTCCATGCATTTATGTACGTGTTTGTACAGTACATTGGTGTATGATTCGGCAGTCATGCATCTATTTTCCATTGGCACGTGTGCCGTGAAGTTAGCCACCTCTGTTTTTAGGAGTCCAAAGTCAGCTTTGGAGAAGTTTTTTATGGTGGATACATTTGCGGGGAGTATGTATGAGATGTGGATTTCCATGGTGATTAGTTTGTGGTCGGATCTAACCAGGGAGAATTGATTATTGGTGTAGAGCAATGGTTGCCCATGTTAGTAATAACCAGGTCAAGGATGTTGCTTCCTCTAGTAGGGCTAAGAATGAGCTGGTCCAGGGCATTGGAACTGATGAATTCCAGGAGGTGTTGGGCCAGTGCATTGGTGCATGAGTTGTTTTCCCAGTTGATTGAGGGGTAGTTAAAGTCACCTAGTATGAGAGTGTTGGGTTGGATCTTAATAGTTTCCAGGGTGCTTAGGAATGTGGAGAGAGACCCTTGGGACATGATTGGGGACCTATAGCAGGCTACGACCTGAATCACCATCTTACCCAATGTTAGTTTACCTGGAGTATCTCAGATGCATTATGCTGGGCTACTAGTCTGGAGGTGTGCATATCCTTTATGAATATGGAGATACCACTGCCTTTGGAGCTTCGGTCCATGTTCTGGGGCCGAAAGGTGTGGAATGAGTTATAGCTTGGTAGCGCAGAGGTGCTTTCTGATGCTTTATACCTGGTCTCCGTTACAGCACAAATGTCGATGTTCTCCATTTTGAGGAGTGCTTTGAGTGAGTGCATCCTGAAATTTAGACTTCTAGTGTTGAGCAGCATAACCCTCAGATTGCATTTATTTATAGCTGTTATGGTGGTAATTTGGTCTTTGGAACACTGCCTGAAAAAGGCAGTAAAGGAGTGACAAGAGCCTTAGCCAGTACCAGGAAACCCAGTGGTGACAAATGCAGGCCATCTCTGGCAAAGCATCGAGGTCTGTCAATCATGACATCCCAAGCAGACAGATACTGGATTCCTTTAGAATGACACCAGAAACTTGGCCAATTGTTGAAGTCAATCATTTTCTGTTTGCACTGTGGTATCATTCTGGGCGACTGTAGGATGCTGCTCAGGGCTAGGGTCATACCTGCCTGGGCCACATAATCTAAGAGCTCCACCATGTCTCTTTTCATGTAGTCCAGGGAGGTGCATCTCAGGTAATTCACACCCACAAGGACAATGACAGAGTCATACTTGTACTTGTTGTGGAGTGACCTGAGTGCATGTGTTATGTGTCAGATTCTGGCACCTGATAGACAGCTGATTGTTACTTTCTCCTTATTCAACCTAGTGAGTGGGACATCAGTGTGCCTCACTATTGAGTCACCTATGATTATTGTATTGGGAAAGCTGTTTTGCCTTAGGGGCATAGGTTGAGGAGTCCACTGTGTAGGTGACCTGTGTGTCTTGTGGTTTGTGGTGTGTTGTGGTGGTCGAGTGCATTTCTGCCTTGGAGGTCTCTGCTGTTTGGGTAGATTTCTATTGAGAGCCTCCATGAAGGTGGGTGTGTGGTTTGTGTTTTTATGTGATGGCTGTGATGGTGGGTGTTCTGGAGGGCTATGGGTTCCATGTGGTGTGGTGCAGGTGTTGACATTCTCCTCTTGACCAGCTATTCCAGTCTTGGCTGGAGAGTGCACGGCTTCCAGTTTGGAGATATATGTGAAAGCAACTGTTGATTGCTCCTGTGGTACCATGAGTAGCACTGCCATTTCACTGTGTTTCACTCTGACTGAGTTATTGGCTGTGTTTTTTATGTGTGTGGGGTTTGCTCACCCTCCCTGTCTGTGTGTGCATTGATCCTTGTGCTATGGTTAACCCCAGCACTTCAGAAACATGCAGAAAGTAAGACGGAATTCACCTCTTTTTCCTGAGGGTGAATGTGCAGCATGTGTGTGTGTGTGTAAAAACACAAATTTTTATCTATGCACTTGCACAATAATGCCGTGTGTATACAGAACTCTTCTGAGTAGCAGTAAAATGCAATTGACAAGTAATTACTTTTCAAAATAAGGGGATAAAATACAACACAGAACATTCAGACTTGAAGCTTCTAGGGAGTCTGGTGGCCCCCATAGCCCACATTTTGACACGGACTTAGTTGTGCGCTCTGCCTTCAGCCAAGTCCATTGCAAAACCAGCCCTGCTCAGATGTTTGTGCAGAAGGTTGCTGTAGGCTGTGTGGGAGGCAGGGAATTGTGTGGTTATTGCTTATTTAATTTTATTCACAATCAAATGTTAGAGGTGTGCATAGAATGTCATTGTAGTTTGTGTTTGTGCTGGGGAATCATTCTATTTTTTTAAACTTTCTGACAAATGTCAGAGCTGTACAAACAAGGCAATTATTATAGCTAGTCTAGGGACGGTGTACTGTCTAGGAAAAGCAGAGTAGAATACATTACTGTAATCAATATTTTTTTCACTTTCTTCACAATCACATCACACATCAGGCACGTATGCATTTAGCCTTTGGGGTAGGGGTGAAGAGTGAAAGGACATGCTGTATATATGTATGGCAGCAATCACTTAAAATCAATGAATGTGGCCATTTGAACTCTGCATTCATCCCAGTCTAACACCAGAGGCATGCACAGACAGTGACCATCTTTTGTGTGTGTGTGTGTGTGTGTGTGTGTGTGTGTGTGCGTGCGTGGGGGGGGGGCAACAGGCAGGCAGTATTCCTAGATAGGATTTGTGTATACTCACAACTGTCGTTAGTTTATTGTGAGCTATTTTATCAGCTTTGAACTGTAAGCACAATGTATGTTTTTCCATGAAAGAAAATATAAGAATGAAATATTTACTTACTCTTGATTTTTGTTCAAGCCACCACTGGATTAAAAGATTGGAAAAAATGCTCCAAAATATATTCCAGAACATCTATAATGTATGACTTCTGGGGATTCCAGCTTAACTGAGTTATTTTCTAAATGGTTATTACTGTGTCATTAAGAAAGGTGTGTTGATAGCATGCAAGGAAAACAACACTGCATTTATTTACTAAACCATAATTTCTGTTCAAGCCTTCATTGGATGAAAAGGTTGTGTAAAAAGAAAGAAAATGAAAATGCACTTCAGAGTTTATACAAAGTTATGGCTTCTTGAAAAAAAAGCTAAAGAGTAACGCAAAATATGAGAAAAGGAAGAAAAACGTAAAATGTGTGGTGTGGGAACCTGAGATGAGGTAAAACAGAGAGAGCACCAGGGAAAGTCTGTATATATGTGTATATGTGTGTGTGTGTGGGGGGGGGGGGGGGACAGCAAGCAGTGCACAGGGCAGCATTTCACTTGAGTCCAGTCCTGTACCTAGAGTTCTTGCAATGTATCATTGCTGCAAATAAATACCAGTAACTGTGAATGTCCCTCTGTAAGATGGGTCAACATAGTGTGCTAGACAAGCCTGTCATAATATAAGAGTTAGATGCAGTTCAGTCTGGACATACTACTCCTAAAACTCTGCAGCATGAATTAAAAGGTTGCTTAGGAGGGGTGGCTGTGACAGGGTGATATTCAGACTGAAGTGTCTGGGGGGCTCCACCTTGACATTTGCTAGGAGCCTCCAGAATGCTAACACCAGCCCTACTCGCTGGAGTTTGATGTCCTCCCCATATTTACATGAGGATACTCCAGACATTCTGCTTTCCTTACATCTCCCAAATCTGCAGTGGAAGATTGATTACCTTACATTGTTCAATTATAGGCAATATGTACCTTTGCCTTAGTAACCCAAATCTGGGTTAAAAGGGGTCTTGCAGTTTATTTGGCGAAGTTTATCAAAAATATCCCCCCAGTGAAGCATCTACCATTTTGCTATTTAGAAAACATTAAAGGTAATAGTGACTAAGTTGGCTTTTTAAATCTTCATATCTGGGAATTGGAATACATTTCCTTACTAAGTATGCACTATGCCAAAACATTACATGCATTATATGTTATTGCACATTTTCCACTCTGGAACTTCTAATTTTGATTATCTAGATATTCATTTCTACAGGACTACTCATATTTTTCAAAGAATAGTAGTGAAAGCATTTGCCAATGATTATGAGATTTCTGCACAATTCACTAAATCGGGAAGCTGTTTTATTTGTATATCCAGCCAATAATAAGTATACTATTTAATCTTACAAATTAATATGATTTTGGAAATACAGCCTTAAAACATACCTGAAAATAATATTTTATTTGCTTTAACAGTGTTGCCTACAGGTCTGAACATTAACTTATTCTTACTGATATATCTACATACAGAGCAAATGCTTTTTTCTTCTAGGTCACATTTTGGATGCTTATGTGACCTAGTTATAATTACTAGCTTTATCATATCATTCCACAGGTCAAAAGTCTACTTCATCCCTACTTTGTATACACCACAGCATGGGCAAGTGGATAACATGGACAGTTAATTAATTCAGTTCTAATTTCATTGTGGATTAACACCCATTCTTCAATTAGCCACAAGAGAAATGTCACAATTACAGCTGTCAAAGTCTGAATGTTGGCCTCAGCAGATCCTTCAACATGTCATATTGACCTCCTTAGTGCACTATAAACTTGTTACCCCATTTTGGAAATCACCCTTTTTCTTACTTATTACATTTGTTTGATGGCAGAAATACAGTCATCATAGATTAATTTGCCCTGGATTCATCTACCTCACCTCCTGTTCCTATCTTCACCACCATTGCTCACCTGACATGCCGTCCAGTGCTGCCACAAATTCCATCTCCAACAATCATTCTGGTGGCCCATTTCACAACCACTAAATTATTTCAAAGATCCAGGGTTCAACTAGCTCTGCTAGCTGCTACCTTTATCAGAACACCTCCATTAGCGTGACAACAATCACCCTGAGTTGTTGAAAACAGCTGTAAGTTCTGCACTCCTTGCAGCCTAATGCCCCTCTCATTATATGGTCATTACAGCTGAGAATACTCAATATGTGCTTTGACAGGGACTTGATAGAATAGAGTCATTTCCATTTTGTTTCTGGACTCTAGCTTCCAATGCCCCAATGCTGTATCCAGCATTTTGAATATTACCATTGCACTCATTCTGAACTTGGTGACCCAGCCCACTTGAGAATACCATCTTGTTGTAGCAGTCAGTTGTAACCCCTATGCCCCCCCACTGAAAAGCACACCAATGTTACTGACATCCAGGTGATGTACTCAAAACTGAACCTGAACTGCCACCATCGAATCCACATAGTTTCCAAATACTCTTCTTAGGCTTTCTCCCACTCTTTAATTCAAAATCTTTAATAAAGGCAAATATCTGTATTCCTTCATATGTCTGAAATCTCTGAATAGTATTGGAGCTTGTACTGCCTCTGACATGCTGCATTAGTCACTTCCCTTACCCCTTTGCATCCTACCATCCCATGCCCTCATCATATTATCTTACATACCATCCCACAGATGTACAGTTCTGGATACTGATCTTACCCAACACCTCCTTATCCTAACAGCTGGCTGTGGGAGATAAAGCAAGGCTCTGTTGATGTCCAGGTCAGTTATGCCTAATGATACTCCTTAAACCACCCTCTTGTAGCTCAAAACTTGATCAGTTCTGGCAGCTTTTTGTCCTTTCCCTACCTCTGCAGTGCCCATAATTTCCCACATTTTCCCTGTTCCAAATTATTATACCAAGGTACCACACTTGTGGTCTACTTCTCAATCATTTTCTCAGTGGGAAGTTATCTACTAGTTCAATGGCCGGATTTTTGCACTCCAAATGTAGCTCATCTCATTTGTTCATTATCCTCCCTCAGGCAAAGTGGTTCCTCCTTAACATCTCTGTCCTGTTGTCTTCTGATCTGTCCTCTCCATTTGATACTTGTTTGCTGTCTACAGTAGAGACAGACATGAAGTGGGTCTATATTAGAAGACCGAATGTTTAGGTGATCGAACACCTAAACATCGATCTTTAAATTATCAAAAGCAAAAAAACGGAGAATGGCAGATGTATTGCAGGGAAAGATTTCCCTACTGTTCGCTGGAGTTTGCTATTTTCCTACTGTTGAGCGATCTCGGAGTTGGTATATTTAGTTAGGGGGGTGTGGGGGGGGTGAAGACCCCACTTAATTTAGATGTGAAGTAATGTTTTTTGTGTTTTGGCTGAGGGATGTGTTTCCCTGGGACGTTCGACATTGTGCAGTTCAATATTAGAAGATCAATATTTATGTGTTCGATCACCTAAGTGTTCGGTCTTCTAATATAGACCCACATGAAGCATTAGGTCATCTTTAATCCTACCTTCAGTTATTTAGCATTGGTCAGCTTGTGACTGGCTTTATGCTTCCCTTACATCAGTAGTGTCAGTTAGATACCTCACATCAGCTGACCCAGAAGTTCATCAGGTTTTTCTCCCACCTTTATCTAGCCCTCTTTCCTTAACCCATCCCAGAAGGATTAGGATACCATGAACCCATGGAAAGGTGACAGCTCTGGAAAGAATTTCTGCAAGTCCTAAACATTCAAGAGGATTTCGCTGAAAACCTACATTCAGCAGGACCAACTTTGTCCTTTCCCAACTGTAATGTGATAGTGAATTTATTTCGCCATGTTAGGATTCAGGGTTTTGCCCCCATACAAAACACTTTCCTTTGGATTTCTCAAACTTAATTTTAAGCAAAACTCTTTAGAGGTTTTGGACTATGAACTAATTTTGATGAGTCATTGTGAATATTGGCCCACTCTCAAGTTCCTCACCTGATGTGTCAGCAATCAAGTCACCCTGATTGCATGGGTCATGTGTTTTTATAGTATAGTCAACATACTGTGTCAGGCCATTCTATGTACTACATTAGAGTGACCAGAGGCTACCCAGCATTCCTTCCCATTCTAAGGAGTGAAGAGCCATTAGGATTGGAAATGCAGATTGAGCAGCATTCCTTTTAAAAGCAAACCTAGAATAAGTGGTTAGTTTAGAAAATTAGAGGGGAAAGGATTGAAGCACCAGCTTGTTTGAGAAAGATGCCCTATGCATCATTAAAAATGTTTGTACAGGTTAGGGGCCATGCAGTGATAAATTTACTTCAGGCCAAGCACATGCAACAATATTTCACAAAATTAGAGCAATATGAAATTCATCCTTATGTTCCAAGTATAATACCTTAACTTGGTTTCCTATATTGCTTTTCTTTTCCAGTCCACTACACTTACTCCATATCCTTAGAGCCATCAGTAGGCAAGTGTATTGCTTACCATTAAACGTCTTATATATGCAACATACAGTTTTGCACTTTCCAAATGCTTTTAAGCATTCACAGATGATGAGCAATAGAGTCTTACCCATTCCTCCAGCGTCAGTTTGAAATAAAATGTGTATTTAAACCTGTTACTCTGGAATTCTAATTGAAGTCCCATTTTTAATGGACTCTAACATAAGTGACACATTTCGAGCAATTGTGAAACAAAAGGCATGTATTGCATGAATTGCTAATCACAATGGATTTACACTTTCAAGAGAATGTGCGAAGAATACTTTTAATTATCAGAATCTTGTTAATTACAATCAAGACATACAGGAAGCAATACTGTGACATCAAAAGATTAGAGAACTGTTTAGCAGAGAATTACAGAGGCAGTGAAGATGAAGTGTTCAGGACAGGCATGCCATAATTAGTATGGCAGGAATTGGGAATAAGATTCAAGAGTATAAAGTTGTAAACCTAACATAGAAGTGAGTGCTGATGGATTCTACATTTAAGTTATCCAATCACTATGAAAGTGAGTGGCCAGGAGGGATTTTGAAACTATGTCAGTGTTTGTCTGAAGGGCGACCCACCAGTGAAAGTAGAAAACAGTAAGTATGCTCGGCAGATTTAGCTACGTGGACAAGGTGAAGTATAAATTGTAAAAGGTGGCTCTCCAATGACTATTACCAATAGGGAAGGGTTTGATCCAAGTGGAAATGACTAGAGTTAAGGAAATAACTGAATGCTATCAATGTTCCTGCAGTGAGAAGCAATGATGGGCTTACTGTGGGGTGAGGGCAGATGCAGCAAATACGGCTGTTATATGCTTATTAATGTTTGTGCTGAAGTGGAGAGGCAAGGTTAAGAGATTAGGGCAACTGCAAAAAGTATGATCTAGCATGCAACAGACTGAGTAATACCTTAGCTGTGGCTAGTGAGAGTTTAACTTTAGTGACGGTTTTTCTGGATTGCAGTATTGAATTTAAGCTGACTGTCTATGGTTACACTAAGCAGCCTGGTTGTGTTTACTTCAATGGGAGTGAAAGTGATTGCAGTGATGTAGAGTGTAGAAGGAATTAAAGATTTCTATCATTCACATGCAGAAAAAAGGGCTGTTATAGTTTTCTGGCTTGGAAGACATCATCATTTTTGTGGCACTCAGCAGTAGGACATGCGCTTTATTCATGACTCAACAGAGTGAAAAGACTGAAGTAAGGGGTAAGTATGTTGCATATTACTTGTGATAAATAGTGCAATAATCTGATTAATTTGGCATTCTCAGCATGGAAACCCATACTGTCCAGATACATGGTGAATGCAACTGGACTTAATCAATAATCCAAGAGGAACTCCTCCTTCTTCACTTCTAAAACTGAAGGAATACATTCCAATAACCATTAATGAGAACCAGGGAACCAATGGACAATCACAAAAAAGAAAGAGTGTAGACCACTCATTTAAGGTCAGAGTAGGAAAAAAGTTGCAAATGTATCTAAAAACCAAACCCCTTCCAAACACAGCTCCAGACACGATGATTAATATAAACAAAAAAGTCAGTTAGCGCTTTCACAGAGTCCCCTCTGCTGCTTCAAACCATTGTAACATACATATACACAGCTCCTTTTAAAAACATATTTTAGCCAATCCCTTGTTGTTTAGAAAGTCACATGCCAAGATCAATTGTAATATTAATACTTCAATAAAAACAGGTTAAGACACAACAATAACAAAAAATGGTATATATAACCTAAATATTGTAAAAAAACTCTAAGAAATCTTCGACTGTGATTACACAAGATGCTTGTTCCTTCATAACTTCTAACATCTCCCACGATTTGTTATCTCAAAACAAGAATGTAAAAGCTCCTGCAACCATGGCTATAATTATAAGAACACATCCCATTCCCTCAAGATAATTCAGTCAGCAGCCCAGAAAAATATATCATAGTAACGTCCAGCAAATTAACAATTCCACTTTCATTCAAAAAATAAATAAAACACAACTACCTCCTCCTTATTTACGAAAACATAAACATTCAAACATGAGGTTTGGTGATGATCACATGACCATCACTAACCAGTGAAAATCAATAAAGCGGTCAAGCCCCCTTCCATTTAAATAGAGAATGATTAAGTCTAAATAAATAAACAGATAGAAAGCCTTTTATTAAGACTAAATGGCATGGCCTTAATGAATACCTCCTCTGGGGTCTGACTGATGGATGTTCTGGTACCTCGTGCTGTCCGCAGTCAGTCTTTAAGTTGGGGAGCAAAAAAAAAACAAAAAACAAAGGCTCATTCCCATTCTGGAGGAAGTCAGTCCTGTTCTTCTCCCATCTGTTACTAGGACTTGTTGCCAAAAAAAAAAAATCTGCTACAGGTTTTGCCACACACAGAGTGCTAAAGTGTGACAGCAAATGACAATATTTATGTCAAAGCTCTGGGAACCTCTTCCAATCCCCTAAGATCTTTCCTATTACAATTTTAAACAAATTTGAAAAATGTCTCAGTCAAGCACAACACAGGTGCAGATCACATAACCTCTTCAACCCTACTCCACTCCAGGTAATTCACCTCCTCAGGATCCTATAATCAGACTGTCATAGCATTAAACCTTTATTGTAAATACTGTATCTATTCTTTTATTTTTTTGTTGGAGTGTTTATACATTCATACAACTGTACTGTTGTTTAGTTTTTAGCCCTCTATACCACTGTGATTGCATCCAGGCTGTGCTTGAAAGTGGCCCATTGTGATCAGGCCAGAACTGTAGTTAGCTTAAAGAACAGCTAGTGCAGTTCCCAGTCTGGCTGTCACTCAACTATAAGTGCTTTAGCTATCACCACATACTACAGTGTACTGCAATACCAACAACTGTGCCCCCTTAACACATTGCACCTGGGCATTCACCCCCTTTGCCCTACCCTCACTACATCTCTGATTAGTGCACTACCCTGACAGAAATATATCAGTACATGAGATCACTGCAAGGGGCTGTAGGGGCTTCTGTACTTGCACACACAATCTGAAATTTAATTTATTTAGCTTGGTCTGACCAAATGGAAGTCTTGCTTGCTTTGTTCATTTATGACTACTAACCATCCAACCAACCAACAATCTCTTCCACACCATCTATTTTTGTTTTTCATTACACACACAAAGGGTGGATCTCTAATAATGAATTCCTCATGTTTAAAGCCCAACAGCCTTTTCAGGTGTACAAATACCATATAGATCATCAGGGATTTGGTTTATACCCTTACCTCTCCAATAACCTATTGCAGCCAACTGTCATGGCTGCAAGGCCAGCCTTCAAAACCTGCAGTACTGTGCAAGTCCATCTTTAACTGCAGCATGTATGAAATACACAAAGTGATGTTAGTGAATCTACTGTGATGTTTTGCCACTGCTGGTCAGTACCCATTGACTGGCAAGCAGGTATCAACAACTTTTCCTCTAAAGGACTTTACGTTATCTAGATCACTAGTAGATCACAGGTAATCTGGGTCATATTTAGTGCTTTATAGCTCTGAGAAATATCAGTATGTAGTCATTTGACAGTATGGCAGTAAACATTAACCACAGTGTGGCAAAGCTGAGTGTTAACTGTTCTGCACGTAGCTTCTCAGCCGTACAGGTCAGTGCAGCTGTTCAAATGCTCACTGCTGTATAGCAGTAGGTTGTACAGATTTACAACCAATAACACATGAAAGAGTACATCTTCCATTAATTGTCTTTAACATTCATTTGTTAGTCACACAAGCCGAATTTGCATCTGACCCTTTTTCAAAGAGAAAGGTAACTGGGTTTATAATATATGGATAAGTGCAGTCAGTTTTTTGAGAGGTGAGAGGAAACGGGGAAAAAAACAAGAGAAGTGGGTTGAACTTGGGGACTGCCCTTCATTACAGAGATTATTTACCCTGGCCCCAGGTGTGCTGTGTGAGGTGATGTATTGACCACTGTGCTGCCTGTTTAACAGTAGTACCTACTGCTCTGGTTTCATTCAGAATGTACAAAAGAGAGGAAGAGCTGATCTGAAATGAGCTGCTGTAATATCATTCTGGGTAATGTGAGTACATAGGGGCATACATGCAGTGCTATGTACAGAACTGTAGGTGCCCTGCAGTACATAGGGGCATACATGCAGTGCTATGTACAGAACTGTAGGTGCCCTGCAGTACATAGGGGCATACATGCAGTGCTATGTACAGAACTGTAGGTGCCCTGCAGTACATAGGGGCATACATGCAGTGCTATGTACAGAACTGTAGGTGCCCTGCAGTACATAGGGGCATACATGCAGTGCTATGTACAGAACTGTAGGTGCCCTGCAGTACATAGGGGCATACATGCAGTGCTATCTGTAGGTGCCCTGCAATGTACTTGGGATCCTCCCCATAGCTCTGCTGTGCTGTAGCATCATTCTATTTTATGGCAGTATTTGCAATGCACATTGTAGGACCACTTTATACACACCTCTTATTTGTCCCAGATTTTACCTCATATTTTGCTCTGTCCTTAGAAAAAAAATCTGGAAGTCACAGAAGATTAGTCAGTTAATGCCAGACATTAGAGTTTCATACTTTCAAAAAAAGCATGCAAAAACTGTTGCACTATAAATGTTATAGTTTATTGATGTCAATTTTAAAATTGTTCCCAACTTTGGGCCCTTGTCCCCTATTATTTTTGGCTTCATCCTGAATTCTTGAGCAAAAAAGTTGAGGCATGACTGTGCACCACCTTTATGCCATTATATAGGGGTGTGCTATAGCAATATAGTCAAACAGTACAGCTGCAGTTTTGCTGTGCTACATTGCAGAGTGGAATAACAGAACACAACGTCTGTACCTATCACTTAGTACTCTTATTTACTTTTGACTAAAGGACATACTGTCGGTGAGATGTGGAGTAAATCTCATCAGCTATGATATGCTGTAAGTGAAGAAAATTCACTATGCTTTGAAAAAATGAAGACACTTTCACAGAAATTCCTATAACCCTGCTAGCAGTCTGAACTAGACAATGTATTATGCTATAGTGTCTCTCGTACATTTACAAAGCATTTTCATTTTAAACAAAAAACTACCTGCGTGACCCTCAGATGTTTGAAGTAGTATTTAGAAATTAAATGTTAGAGTACCTCCATGTTTGATACTCCTGTTTGGTACAGAATTGTTAAAACTATACCAGTTAGGTTGTGCTCTTGAAATGCTGGAAAACTGAAAAAAGCACCACAGTTAATGTGCCAAGTCAACATTTAGTCTCAATATTGGAAGCCAGTAGCAATTTGAGGGAATAAAGGGGCCCACATTAATAATAATATAAGTTCATAGGTTCATACTAGGCTATCTGCCCTGGGGCAATTACAAGCCTAGCCCGATTTTGTTTGGCTTACGCCACCCCTTGATTTGAGTATATAGGTTCATAGATTCATACTAGGCTATCTGCCCTGGGGCAATTACAAGCCTAGCCCGATTTTGTTTGGCTTATGCCACCCCTTGATTTGAGTATATAGGTAACATAGCTTAACTCTGCCCTAAAAGTTTACTTTGCAATTACTGTGTAAGGTGGGTAGCTGAGGTGGTAGCCCATAGATGGTCCTACTGAAAATGAACTGCAGAAGCCAAGGTATGGATATGCACCATCCCATATGAAATAATTAAAGGCTGCGGTATGTTCAAGGAGTGCCAAAAGCATCTCTAAATGGCTTACAATGACAAACAGAGTGTCTGCATTGGAAGTCAGGAAGAATTTGGGCAAGCAGTGATGTGAAATGTCTATAGAGGAAGCCACTATTTGGGACAGAGGTTACAGAAAGAATATATAGTATGAATTAACTCATATATGTTTTGTATAGGACTACATAGTACTTTACTTCCTGAATGTTAGAGAATATGTACAGCAAATGGATTTTTCAGGACCTTTAAGAGGCATGAACTATCCAGAATCACTAGTGGGACTGGGATTTACCAGATGGTACAGCAACAGCTGGAAGGGAGATTTTACAGATAACAGGGAATTTTATACGCCATTACACCCTACAGAACCTTTGACTCCAGACTTGCTGCCATATGTTACTGTTTTTTTGGAATATCAGATAAAATCCCCACCAGAACCCCCAAACCTTTGTGTTTTAAATTGGTTATTATTCTAAATAGTTATTTTCGATGACTTTTGCTTACATTTCACTTTAATAGCGTAGAACACTCATCTCCACGGACTATTTTCAGGCTCAGCCTGGATATCTAAAAGCACAAGAAGTTGTTTAGAATGATGCATTGTTTACAACTTGAGACAGAAAGAACTGGATGTATAGTTAGTACTATAGGACTAATTCTGGGCTAACGTCGATGATCAATGCATATATTTAAAAAAATGAACATCTCTCAAAGGGTATATTAGGAGGTAAGGAGAAGAGAAGAGCACAAACAGAGTATTTGCAATAGTGTAGTTTAAACTGGCCTTCAAATATTTGGTGCAGTGGAAATCAAATAGAAGTAATGGTGGGGGCTGTGTGCTTTCAAGTGATTCTACCTGTTTTGTGGCTTTTACAAGTTTTGTCTTTAAGCTGGAATTGCTTAAGAGCATGCATAAAATATTTGTAGGATGCATTTTGTGTATGTTGGGAGGAATTCCCAAAGCTATGGTCCCAGGCTGGAGAAATTGGTCAGTGCAGTCCAGTTTTGTTTAAAGTATTTGTAGATGCTGTTTAAGAAAGGAGGGATCTAAGGTGGCAGTGAAGAAAGAGCTGACAGAGAAAGGGAAGGATTAAAGATTTAATTTGTAGAGAAGGGAGACCAATAGCAGCCTTCCTGTATGAGAAGCAGGGAGCCAATGAGCTGTATTGAGTATGTTACAGTACTGTTCATTCCTATTAGCTAGGCAGATGAATTTGTAAATGTTTTCCAACTAGAACTGACAGTACACAGCTAAAGGATCCCTGTAAGGTACTGCTTTTTAAAGCATTGCTAATAACTGATTGCATTAGACAATTATGCAAATATCATTTTAGAAGTGGAAGCGTGCTGGCAGTATGCCATTATTGCCAATAATATGTTCTGTTACTGATTACATGTTTGCAAAATTTGTGTAATTTCAGTCTCCCCCAAATGTACTGAAATGCTAATCTAAACCTCTTTGTAATCAAGTAAAAAACTAGTCAACAAAGATAAAAAAAATTACTATTCAAAACTCCAATTTAATCATAAACAAACCCCCCAAAAAGTCTGAAACTCCATCACTTTTCCACTAAACCAGGCACAAAGCATAGCCCATTTGTCCATATCCTGACAAATCCTAAGAAGAAATAGCTTCTCTCTTTAATTCCTTCCCACCTACTCTCCTTCTACTTCACCTACCCCTTACACCCATGAGTCCAATACCCACTACATAGCCAAGTTTACTCTAAATTCCATTCCTATCGCCACAGTAACGAGACTACTTATGACATTCAAACCTTGCTCAAATACTGCTGACAACATACCATCACAATTTCTGAAGACTGCAGCTGATGCCATTGCCTGCCTTATAAGCATTCTTCTCAATAGAGCTATCCAGGAATCCTACATGCTCCAAACCTGGAAGAAAGCTTTTACTCTCTCTCTATTAAGGAGCCAATAATGCAGATATCACTAATTTCCTACCTATTGCTATTCTCTTTCTCCTATCTCTAAAATCCTGGAAAAATGCATAAATATTCAACTGCTTAACTTCCTTCATAATAACCATCTTCTGTCACTGACTCAACGTGGGTTTAGATCAGGTCATAGCATAATAACTGCTCTTATATCTTTCATGGATACAGTAAACAGAGCCTGTGATGCTGGCAAAATTGTCTCTGCTACCTTATAGATCTATCAAATGCTTTTGATACTGTTTCCCATCCCTTACTTCTAACCAAGCTTGCTAAAATCATTTTTTCCTCCTCCACACTCAACTGGTTCTCTAGCTATTTAAAAGACAGATAGCAACCAAGAAGACATCCCCACTCAATTTAATAAATACTTTACAGAAACCATCCAGACCCTTACAAACAACCAACCCTATGACAACATCCCCACCCCAGCAAATCCAGCCCCCCACCCCCAGCTAACAATTGCCATAGTTCAGCTTCCACCCAGAACCAATCAAATTCATTGAAAAACTACTCCGCAAGCTCAAACCAATGTCTTTAGCCACAGATAAATTGCTCGCTGAATACTTCCACCTGGCTGCAGAAGCCATATCATATCCTGTCTCCATCCTAATTAACAGATCCATCTCTGAGTGTATAGTACCCAAGCTATGGAAAATATCACATATCATCCCTCTACATAAAGGGGGAACCTCCCTGGAACTCAATAACTACCACCCTATAGCCATACTATGCCCTTTATCTAAAATGTTGGAGAGAGTAATACACAAGCAACTAATGAAATATCTCCTAGAAAATAATGTAATAGCAGCACAGCAACATGACTTTAGACCCTTCCATAGCACCATCACCACACTAACAGAATTCACCAACATTGTCAATACTCACAGAAACAATGGACTCCTTGTATCTGCCACCTTCCTTGACTTGTCCAAAGCATTTGATATGGTTAACCACAATAAACTCCTTCTTTCACTAGCAACTCTAAGCATTACCACCCCTGCCATCTCCTGGTTCAAAAACTTCCAAGAGGGAAGGAAACAAGCTGCTAGGTGGCAAAACCAACTCTACCCCTCCCTACCAGTCTCCCTAGGAGTACCCCAAGGCTCCATCCTGGGGGCCACTTCTTTTTACCCTCTTCACCAATCAGCTCCCAAACAGTATTCCTTAAGCCTCAATAGTGCAATATGCAGATGATACCACCATAATATGCGCAGCCAAATCAATAGACATCCTTCACTCCCTAACACAAGAATGCTTTTCCCTAGCAGAAACTTGGATTACAAACAAAAAGCTCATTCTGAACCCAAGTAAAACAAAGCTAGTACTCTTTAGCTCCCACAGAGTCACACCTCCCACTGATTCTTTCTTCATCTCCTCCTTTAACAAGACCACAATCACCCCCACAAATCATACCAAACTCTTAGGGGTTGAAATAGATAATCACCTTAGATTTGACCTACATATTTCTCTAACCATAAAAAAGTACATAAAAAAACTTGGCCTACTGTATTGCAATAAAAAATTCCACACTGACCACTCCAAAACTACAATAGCGAGGACTCACCTATTATCCACCCTACTTTATGCCTCCCCATGCTTATAAATCTCCGCAAATAGGACCTAAATAAACTTGATAGTTGTTATAATAAGATAGCCAAATTCGCTACAACCTCTCCCGTCAGAACACATCACTATGAATGCCTAAAAAAACTCAATTGGCTAGAACTACCACTAATACTTAAACTCAATCAACTATCACTAGCCCACAAAATAATACATAACTCTGAAAACACCTCAGGCCTACAAAATCCTTTGCAACCCTATACAACCGCCAGGCCCTTGAGGTCTAGCACACAAAACCTCCTCAAAGTAACTAAATATAACAATGAAGCTGGTAAGTCTGTCTACAGCCACTGTATAGCAAAAACCTGGAACTCCCTTCCTACCCACAGAACTGACAACAAATCCGTATCACAGTTCAAGAAACTTGTTAAAACACACTTTTTGAATAATCGACTGTGCTCATGTATCCCCCCTGGCTAATGTCTCATTAGAACACTTTACCTAACTTAAGTAACTCTGCTAAGCCAACCAATCAAGGTACTGTACCCACTTAGTACTGTTAATCTACTGCTCATCCCATCTCTCCAGGAGTTAGGGAAAACTACCTCAACAATGTTGTGCTTTCCATAAGCAACTAAAACCAGGAGAAGACATATAGTAAATCAATTTTTTATCCTTCTCATCTATAGCGAGCATCATCTACTCTCTTGGAGCCTTATTCTACATCTCTCTGTTTTTACTCTGATAGTAAATCTATCACAGGAATCCTAAACTTAGGAATGTCTTCTAAAATGTAATATTATATTGTAGAGAATGAATTTATCCTATCTGTTAGTTAATATGTATGTTAAAGTCTCTTCTATGGAAATTGTGTGTCAAAAGTCTGTCCTTAAAATTATGTTTTGTAAAAAAATTGTTCTCTTGGACCTTTTCACCCCTGGCCTCCACTGAAAATGGACTTGTATTCCAGTTGGTCTCTCCCGGTCAACAAATGTAAAATAAATAAAGTAAATAAATAAGTAAATAAAATGGCAACCCTGCACTTCTCCTTATCTATATACATGTACAGTAGTTCCCCAAGGCTCTTTTCTTGGTCCCCTCCTATTCAGGATTTTTATCAATGACTTACATTCTTACATCACTCAGGCATCTCTTATTCAATATGCAGATGATTCAACTACTGTATGTTACGCTCACTCCATTTCCCACTTACAAAGCAAAACTCAGCTGGCCTTCTCCACCATTGAAACCTGGATTCACAACAACCATCCAGCACTAAATCCAAATAAATCCAGCATCATGCATTTCACCCCAAAGAAAACAACTTCACTAGACAAATCTATATTTGCCATTTGCTCTCAAATTAACACTATTATCAAAGTTGTTAACTATGCAAAACTCCTGGGAGTCACTATAGATGAACACCTAAAATTTGATATTCACAAAGAGCAGAACATCAACAAAGCCCATCAAAAGCTAGGAATCCTCTATAGACATAATCACTTTCAAAACTTCTTCAAACAAACTCTTGCATCCACTTACCTACTCCCCTCACTCGTGTATGGTGCTCCTCTACTTACAAAATTCCAGTCTTCACTAAAGGATAAACTAGAGGCTTGTTAACAAAATTGCCAAGTTTGCAACCAACTCCAAATATTTCACCCATCATTGCCCTGCTCTACATGCTCTAAAATGGCTTCAATTACTACATTACCTTTCTTAGTTGCAGCTAACTTTAGCCCACAAAATGATCTATAAACCTAAAGACTGTCCAGCCCTCAGCTCAATATTTACTTAGTACCACCATGAGAGACCCCTCAGATCTGAAAATCAGCAACTTCTACAGGTACATAAACCAAACCTCTCATCTGGCCAATTTCTTTACTCCTACCCTGTAGCCAAAATTTGGAATACTCTACCATTATCTATCAGGATAACTCAGAAGCCTGCCTTTTCAAAATCTCATTGCACAAATACCTATATTCTATATGGAACAGTACCTGCTCCAAACCTCCTTAGAATATAAACTACAAGTGTTATAAATAGACTCTTTCACTTGTTGTATACCTGTATGCTAAGTGTTTAATTTTTCTTGTATATTCTTTGAATGGATATAACCTATGCATATTTTATATCTACTCATTTACTGTGGAGCTTTTCTTCCTGGGCCTTCACTAAAAATGGGCTTTGAATTGGCCCATTGGACTTTCCCAGTAAACAAAATGCAAATAAATGTTACTCTAATTCACTTAAAAACGTAAGTTTTGCGTTAGCATACATTTTTCTGTGGGTCTATATTATATTTTCGAAAGTTTCAAACATAGAACACCATATGGTCGACACCATATGAGCGATGTTTGAAATTTAGAAAATATAATAATAAAAAAAAAAATAGATATACTTACCTAAATGCTGTAGGCAGGGGTGCAAGCCCCCCTGCACACCCCCGCTACTTAAATATTCCTACTCTGAGATTGCACTGCATTGAAGTAAAGGGAAAATATTCCCTACGGTGATTTCCATGTTATGCGAGTTACATTTCGATGTTTCGACCAATCGGGTTCGCTGAGTATGCGTTTGCCATTTACAATTTTCGATCATGCGATAGGAATCCTTTTTCTGAGCAACAAGTATGAAACTCTAATGATTAGCATTATTGACACATTGTGATCCTCAGTTATTTACCAGTAAGTAACGTAAGTTTTGCGCTAGCATACATTTTTCTGAGGGTCTATATTATATTTTCGAAAGTTTCAAACATAGAACACCATATGGTCGACACCATATGAGCGATGTTTGAAATTTAGAAAATATAATAATAATAAAAAAAAATAGATATACTTACCTAAATGCTGTAGGCAGGGGTGCAAGCCCCCCTGCACACCCTCGCTACTTAAATATTCCTACTCTGAGATCGCACTGCATTGAAGTAAAGGGAAAATATTCCCTACGGTGATTTCCATGTTATGCGAGTTACATTTCGATGTTTTGACCAATCGGGTTCGCTGAGTATGCGTTTGCCATTTACAATTTTGGATCATGCGATAGGAATCCTTTTTCTGAGCAACAAGTATGAAACTCTAATGATTAGCATTATTGACGCATTGTGATCCTCAGTTATTTACCAGTAAATCAAACATTTTTACAAGGGACAAGGCAAAAATAAGGAAATCAGGGGCAGTTGACAGATATGCTTAGACCACTGCTAGATGAACCCCTCACCATCTCCCCTCACACGTACAAAACCTCTGCTAGCTGCAAAGTTTTGCAGGAAAAGTAAAAATGCAGACTCTGCGCTATCTATGACCCATTTTCTGAAAGTTCTTGCTTAAGGCCAGTTGTCGGGATTACTTTAGCTTAGCATACTGCAACTTCACATAATTACTGGTCATAGAATGGAACCCTACAACTCAAGTAGCGCAAGTCATTTTTGACCTGCATTTCTTTCCATCCTAATATAACCACTTATGTGGTCTGAATCCAAAATCACTGGTACAGGGTATAAGTCAAATTTGTAAATTTTTTATGTTTACTTTAAAGAGTGCAGCTATGTTGCCCCATGTTATACTGCATTTTATAATGAGTCATTAAATCTCTTTTTCCTAATTATACCATTTTCAAACATCTGGAATATGGACCAGGACTCAAAAATTCAAACTCATGTCAGTGAAGAAAAAAATCACTGGTGTTAGTCTGTGTTTGGATGCTGTAGGTGTGACTACTGTATCGGTGAGGGCGTATCTTAATTTTCATCCATTGTTATATGAGTGTGTTTATGTCAGCAAGTGAACCGATTCAAGATGAAACTTCAATCCACAGAACAGGACATAGGTACCACAATTGCAGATTTTTCCCTATGAACAAAATACATATCTGATCTGGGCTGACAACTGTTCACAATTTCCTGTCTTTAGACGCGGCACTCCAGATATGGTTATATCATAAAATTATCTTTAGTATGCTTCTGCTGAGCTGAAAAGACTTTCATATCAAATGGATCTGCAACATGTGTGCTGTGTTCTCTCACTTCCCCAGAATGGGTGAACTAGCATGTGTCTTTTACATCCACCCTCCTTTGTTAACCAGTCTCACTTCTGGGTCACCATCTGATCCATGGTCATCTAGGTCACAGTCATTCATTCTTCTATCTGCACAAAGAAGTCAATAAAGACTGTGTTACTTACACAATGGAGTACAAATCTTTGTACACCAGTCTGAAGCAGAATTTGATATACTGTCACTTTGCAGGAATTCCTTTTCATCCTGATCTTGAAAGGGATATGATACTCCCTAACCAAAAGAATAGAACAAAGGGAACTAAATTCTGTACACATTTTTTACTACACTTTAAAATGATGTACAGATTTTCTTTTGCTCCCTCAAAAGATTTCAGCACTGGCTAGACTCCTGGACATGATTTAACATAGCATTTATAGTTATTGGATTGTATGTATGCCCAGGGACAGTTATGCTCAATTCTCTACCTTCCATAAAAGCTCTTTGAGGATGATTAAAATCTGTACATTTCAGGACGTATATTCAGTTTGTATGGGACTGAACCTTGAATAGACTGCTGCACCTGGCAAGAATAGATTAATAGCATTCCTTTCCTCTTCCATTTATGTGGAACTTTGTACTCAGTGAAAGTTCCCTCTATTTTATACAAAACATGTAAATTCCTTTGTAGTCTCAGAAGTAGTTATATGTTTTCTAGGTAATTTATTAGGATGACACCACACCTGACACACATAAATGTGAAGCTTTGATATGTTTTTATATATTTAATTTAGATTTGAGTCTAAAAACATGCTGGGAAGGAATAAGAAATATGCTGCCATTACAGACTTTGTTAAGCAGTTTTATGACAGTCTCTTCAGCTGTGAAAGTGGGCTATACACAGCTGTATATATATATATATATATATATATATATATATATATATATATATATATATATATATATATATATATATATATATATATATATATATATATATATATATATATATATTTCATATCATTACTTTTGTCACAAAATATCTGCCATTGCCCTGAAAGGCTAATCTAACGTCAGAATCACAATGTGTCACCTCTGTTGCTTGTGGTAATACTGGGGGGGGGGTCTAGGTATGCCACATATCAGCTCTAACAAAGCGGTCTCTACCGAGACTATAGTCTCTCCAGAGAATGTGTCATCTGATAATGAGCTGCTCACCTGGCTTGGCAGGATATCAATCTGCAGACATACCTCTATACAATAAAGTTAAGTGCAGATTCCTTTGGTAAGGTAGAACTTTCCCTAGTGATGGCAAATCTAAAAACTGAAAAGGCCTCTGGTACATATGGACTTCCTGGATTAGCATATAAACATTTCCCTGACTTGTTTCTTGTACTGTTAATGTGAGAATGCAGTTTATACATTTCTATGGAGGGTTCTCCTCTTCCTACCTCCTTATGATTCTTAAGTCTAGATGTATACAATCACGGTTAGCCTCTGTGCTACTTTTTCAATACATCTAGACCTGTCAGGTTTCATATAGCACAGATAAGGAAGTACAACATACATAGGATTTTATTTCTTCTCAGCTCTCTGCTACTGCTTCTCAGACAACTCCAGCCATTGTGATAGACTTGGAAAACACCTTTGTCTAAGGAGGTCTTTTCTAATACAGGTACCCTCACACTTGAACTCTCCTGCTTTCCTACAAGCATACAGAAGGTACAGTAAGGCTCTTCCCCTACAGTGAAAACAGAACCCTATATTTCTCATACCTTATCAGTAAGATGTGGTACTAAACAAGACTACCCGTGTCCTCTTTGCATTTCACATTGATGTGGAAACGACTACCCGTGTCCTCTTTGCATTTCACATTGATGTGGAAACCATAGACAGACTTGGTAAGAGACTGTGGTAGAACTGTAATTTACCTCCAGTTAAACAGATATTTTATAATAGCAATTTCTACACAGATGTCATTTATTTGCACTTCTAGATGCTATTTAATATTTTTTCATATTGCTCACCTGTTTCAGAACTTTTCCAATATACCCTGTCTATGTATAAATTTAGGTTAGTGTGTAAACCATCTTGCTGGCATTTGTCTCATCTGAGAAATTCAGAACTCAATCCCATTTTTTTTTTAGTTGGACAACCATATCAGTGAAGTACCTTGGAGTCTTTGTCACTCAAAATTTAGTTTGCTGTAATCAATCTGATGAAAAGAAAAGATAACAGTCCATTAGATCAACATTTATTTTATTGAGAAGCTAAATACTATCTTCTGAATAAACAATTGTGCTTCTTAAAATCATGCCTTTGATGAAGAGTCTTTGTCTGTTTCAAATAATGATACTCAATAATTTTTGGCAGATAAATCTTTGGTTTCTCCCTTTTTAATTTATCCATATCTTTTGGGTTTCTAATACCATGACAGGAATAGACCCCATTCCTAAGCCAAAGTACGATTAAAGTTCATGAAATTAGTATTGTTTTGCTCTTTGATGTCAGCCAAAAGTGCCCTTTGCACCATCTGCAATGTGCCCAGTAATGACTCCTTCTGCAATTTGTATGGAGTTACATGTATTGGTAACATATCAAAGTATGATTGTAGACTCTTTTTTTATAAGACTCATTGCTCCTACTACTATTGGGATTATCTGGGTATCTTTCTTCCACATTGCTCTCATTCCTACTTGCACATCCTGATATTTTATGACTTTGTGTCTCTCTGTATGCAGGACACTGTAGTTACTAGGTTTGGCAATTTCAATGATCAATGCCACTTTTGTCTTCTTTTCTTGGACCACTATATCTGTTTTCTAGCATCTATCATTTGAACTGTTGGTAATGGATGATCCCATCTGATGTAGACTTCATTTTCTATGATGCTTTGTGGGTCATGTTTCCAGTGTTTTTCAGCCACTTCAATACCATAATGTTTTCAAAATCTCCAGTGCAACAGTCTCGACACATTATTATGCCTTTCAGTATACAGTCCTTTTGCCATTAGTATGTGGCAACCAGCAACAAGGTGTGCAGCTCTTTCCAATTCTGTTTTACAAAACCTACATTTGTCTCTTTCTCCCACATGTTCGATGGACTTTGTAAACCAATGTGTATGTAGCCCACTATCTTGTGCCGCCAATATTAACCTTTCATCTCTTGGTTTGAATTTGCCTCTCCTTAACCATTCCTGCATTCGTTCCTGATCAACAGGAGGTTCTTCCAGAAGTTTTCTATACTTGCAACTATATTTATGCATTTTCCACATTTTTTGCCTTTTCATCTGGTACTTCATCTTATATTCTTTCTTTTGTTTTTGGCACATTCAGTTCCTGGCTGGTTTTTATCCACTTGTGGTTTGATTTCCATTCATGCTTGACGCCGATATGCTTCACTTAGCCTAAGCAGGGAAGTCATCTTAGATTTATCCTCCTCATGTTTCAAAACTTTCACTACATTTGGGTCTTGTAAGATCAGCAGATATATATGTATCTCCCTAGCGAAAGGGAGCCCCCCACCACTACCACACACCGCGTGGCACCCGGACCCCTAACGCTGCCCCAAGGACTCCAAACTGGTGCGAATGCACTAACCTGATCATCTCATCTGGAACCAAGACTCCTTTACAAAAAGACATTTCAGGGGAGCACCCCACCACTACCACACACCGCGTGGCACCCGGACCCCTAACGCTGCCCCAAGGACTCCAAACTGGTGCGAATGCACTAACCTGATCATCTCATCTGGAACCAAGACTCCTTTACAAAAAGACATTTCAGGGTAAAACACTATTTCCTGTAGCCTAACTTTATCCAGGAAAGTGTACCACTAGCAGGAACCAGTCAGTACCTCCACCCAATTCAGCAGCATATGCTGCATAAACAAATAAAAGTGTATTCCATTAATAGCAAAGTAGCAGCCTGGAAAGAAATCTAAAATTACTTACTACCAGCTGCCTTTAAGACCCTGAGAACTCCTGGCGGACTCCTGGTGGGCCTAGCCTGACGTCAGCGAGTTTTCAAAAGCTCTAGTGTTTTTCCGCCAATTTTTTGAAATCTGGAATCCAGAGGTACTGTTCTGTCCTCCTACCGAGTCGTATCTCCCTAGTGAAAGGTACGGCGCAATTATAAAATCCTTGCTGTTGCTACTTTTTGGATGCTTATGTTTATGCCAATAATCAATGTGTTACTGCGACTATAGTGTCTCAATCATGCTTTGAAGTGCTCTACTGTGTATATTTACTTCTGGATGCAGACAGGGATTTGCACAGTCGTCATTGACTGTAAACTACTGAATATTTGTATAACCGCTGTAAACTACTGAATATTTGTTTAGCCGCAACTCATTATGTTACTGCGACCAGAAAGCTCTCGCACAGGTTCTGAAGTGGCTGTTTCTGTTTACTCATGAATGCAGACAGGGATTTCCCTGGTTGTTGTTAGCTTTAAACTACAGAATACTCGTATAGCTATTATACTAGCTCTAATAACCAACCTTTATTGAAACGACTTAGTCGCAGATAGAGTCAGTGCTTATCCTAACTTAGTAAAGCTGCAGGAAGCCGCAGACACCAGTACGGCGTCCTTTACCTACCTCTATATCATAATCTGATTAGTATAAGAGTGTTTTCTAGGGTTGTCTCTAGTTACTAGTAAATTACAGTGTATCTGCTTAGAATATTTTAGCGACAGCTACTTAAGAGTGTAATTGCTCCTTTGTCTCTGAAAACAATTGAAATTGCCTAAATAATCACTAAGCTGTATTGTTGCCATATTAAACTATGTCTCTTGCTATTGTTTAATCCTAGGGAGCCCCCCACCACTACCACACACCGCGTGGCACCCGGACCCCTAACGCTGCCCCAAGGACTCCAAACTGGTGCGAATGCACTAACCTGATCATCTCATCTGGAACCAAGACTCCTTTACAAAAAGACATTTCAGGGTAAAACACTATTTCCTGTAGCCTAACTTTATCCAGGAAAGTGTACCACTAGCAGGAACCAGTCAGTACCTCCACCCAATTCAGCAGCATATGCTGCATAAACAAATAAAAGTGTATTCCATTAATAGCAAAGTAGCAGCCTGGAAAGAAATCTAAAATTACTTACTACCAGCTGCCTTTAAGACACTATTTCCTGTAGCCTAACTTTATCCAGGAAAGTGTACCACTAGCAGGAACCAGTCAGTACCTCCACCCAATTCAGCAGCATATGCTGCATAAACAAATAAAAGTGTATTCCATTAATAGCAAAGTAGCAGCCTGGAAAGAAATCTAAAATTACTTACTACCAGCTGCCTTTAAGACCCTGAGAACTCCTGGCGGACTCCTGGTGGGCCTAGCCTGACGTCAGCGAGTTTTCAAAAGCTCTAGTGTTTTTCCGCCAATTTTTTGAAATCTGGAATCCAGAGGTACTGTTCTGTCCTCCTACCGAGTCGTATCTCCCTAGTGAAAGGTGCAGGCGCAATTATAAAATCCTTGCTGTTGCTACTTTTTGGATGCTTATGTTTATGCCAATAATCAATGTGTTACTGCGACTATAGTGTCTCAATCATGCTTTGAAGTGCTCTACTGTGTATATTTACTTCTGGATGCAGACAGGGATTTGCACAGTCGTCATTGACTGTAAACTACTGAATATTTGTATAACCGCTGTAAACTACTGAATATTTGTTTAGCCGCAACTCATTATGTTACTGCGACCAGAAAGCTCTCGCACAGGTTCTGAAGTGGCTGTTTCTGTTTACTAATGAATGCAGACAGGGATTTCCCTGGTTGTTGTTAGCTTTAAACTACAGAATACCCGTATAGCTATTATACTAGCTCTAATAACCAACCTTTATTGAAACGACTTAGTCGCAGATAGAGTCAGTGCTTATCCTAACTTAGTAAAGCTGCAGGAAGCCGCAGACACCAGTACGGCGTCCTTTACCTACCTCTATATCATAATCTGATTAGTATAAGAGTGTTTTCTAGGGTTGTCTCTAGTTACTAGTAAATTACAGTGTATCTGCTTAGAATATTTTAGCGACAGCTACTTAAGAGTGTAATTGCTCCTTTGTCTCTGAAAACAATTGAAATTGCCTAAATAATCACTAAGCTGTATTGTTGCCATATTAAACTATGTCTCTTGCTATTGTTTAATCCTAGGGAGCCCCCCACCACTACCACACACCGCGTGGCACCCGGACGCCTAACGCTGCCCCAAGGACTCCAAACTGGTGCGAATGCACTAACCTGATCATCTCATCTGGAACCAAGACTCCTTTACAAAAAGACATTTCAGGGTAAAACACTATTTCCTGTAGCCTAACTTTATCCAGGAAAGTGTACCACTAGCAGGAACCAGTCAGTACCTCCACCCAATTCAGCAGCATATGCTGCATAAACAAATAAAAGTGTATTCCATTAATAGCAAAGTAGCAGCCTGGAAAGAAATCTAAAATTACTTACTACCAGCTGCCTTTAAGACCCTGAGAACTCCTGGCTGGTATATTCCCCGCTCCGCTCCCCACCCTGCCCCCATATCCCACCCGCCCCCACTACCTCTACATTTATTCAGTCAAATAGCCCCTCCCACTACCCTCCACCTATTACAATCCGCCCCCAATCTGCTACTACTCCTCCCATACTTTCAGCCTTACTCTCTCACCAAGTAAAGTCTTCTAGCCCTCCCACCTTGACTTACTCTTCCTTTGGTCATCATGGGCAAACTCACATTTAGCTTAACCCCTCTCATAGCAATTTTCCTACTTATTCCCTACTACTCAACTAGATATGAAAATCAAACTCTAATGGAAATCCCCTTCCCAAAGGGACACACGTCCAACCATCCAATCCCATCCTCCCTAGTTATCTTTACTTCCCCATACCTTGACAACAGGATAAGCTCCAAAATGGTGCATCTTACCCTCTACCACTCTAAGATATCAACCAACAGAGCCTATCACAAACTGATCTGTAAACTTCAAAGATTCTTAGACCACCTAAAAAATGTATTACCACCTATGGGGATATTCACCCTAACCCAGGTCCTACCAAGATCCTGGACTCAAACATCCCCAAACTTACCCATACTTCTACAGGCTCCCTGCTTATATTCCATCTCAACTTAAGAAGCTTGAATAACAAAGTGCACAATCTTCATGCTATCTTAGCTACCCACTCCCCTGATATTATGTGCCTATCGGAAACTTGGTTAAAACCCTCCACCAAGGACGATGAGATAATCCCACCTGGGTATAATATCCACAGGTTAGACAGGGGCAACAAAAGGGGGGGGGCATAGCTGTTATGTACAGGAATACGATGAATGTCACCAGGTTTTCAATACAACCTCCCAAAGCCTCTAATATTGAACTAATGGCTTTAAAGCTCTGCCTAAACACCCAAAAATCAATAAATCTTATTGTTATGTATATTCCACCAGGGAAGAACACAGAAAAATTAGAACAAACTCTTAGCTGGTTAACAACTAATTACCCTCAAGAAACCATAGTACTTGGGGATTTCAATATTGACTGGTCTCACTGCACGGCAAAAATTAACCCCCTTCCAATCAACCTATATGGCTTCTCCCAAAATATCGCATCACCAACTAGAATAGGAAATGCTCAACAAAAAGAAAGCACCATTGACTGGATACTAACTAATAAGGATCCACTAAACTATACATCTGGAACCCTTCCCAACGACCTTAGCGACCACCTAATCACCTATATTATCAAACACAGAAGCTCAACATATATATGTATAGATCTGTAAGAAATAAGAAGAAATTTAGCGAACAACATTTTCTTGCTGAACTTAAATCCTGTCACTGGTCCATCCTCAAAACCCTACCCCTACAGGAGAGTGTTACATACTTTAACAATACTTTCCTCAATGTACTAGACCGTCACGCCCCCATTCGGAAAATTAGAACTAAAGAACGTATAGCACCTTGGCTAACCAGGGAGACTAAAACTAAAATCAAACTCCGTGACCAGGCCTGGAACCAATGGAGAGCCACCAAAACTCCCCTGGACCGCATTAAATTCCAACAACTCAGAAACTCGACTAAAACAGCCATTGTTCAAGACAAAAAAACAGTATTACTCCCACCTCCAGGTCAAACACCAGAATAACCCAAAAAAGTTCTGGGCTGGATTTAATAACCTCCTCCATCCTGGGAAATCTACCACCCCCACCCCTGCGAAACTCATAGGGAAAAATCCTGTCGAAATTGCCAACGCTTTTAACTCCTTTTTTACGGATACCATACAGTCCCTAGCCACTCAGATTACTAACACTTCCTCATCACCCAATTACGCTTGTGACTCAACTCCACCTTCCTTTAAATTAGAACCTGTACCTACCCAGTACATCTGCTCCCTCTTAAAAAAACTTAGACCAACCACCTTAGCGGCAGATCACCTCCCAGCGGAATACCTTCAGATAGCGTCAGACGCTATCTCCTATCCCTTATCTATCTTGATCAATAGATCTATAAAAGAAGCCACAATCCCATCTATTTGGAAAATCTCATACATCATCCCTCTCCACAAAGGTGGTACCTCCACGGAAACATCCAACTATAGACCGATAGCAATCCTGTCTCCTCTAGCTAAAATCATGGAGAGGTGTGTTCACAGACAACTTATGAACTACCTTACCCTTAATAGTCTCCTGTCTAATTCCCAACACGGGTTTCGCCCCTATCACAGTACCACCACTGCTCTCCTCTCCTTTACTGACTCAATCAATAATAACCGTAATAATAAACTCATATCCTCTGCTCTCTTTCTGGACCTATCGAAGCTTTCGACATGGTCAACCACCAGCTACTGCTCCAAACCCTGGAAGGCTTACATCTAGATAACCCAGCCCTAAATTGGTTCAAAGCCTACCTCACTGGTAGGCAACAGGCTGTACAATGGTAAAACAGGCTATCTGGCCTACTCCCCAACACCATTGGCGTCCCCCAGGGCTCCATACTAGGTCCCCTCCTCTTCTCAGTCTTCATCAACAATCTTCACATAGTTATACCCGAAGCCACCTGCATTCAATATGCAGATGACTCTACCCTGATCTGCTCTGACATCTCCCTCTCACAACTCCAAATAAAGACCCAGAACTGTTTCACGAAAATCGAAAACTGGTTCACTGAACTGAAACTACTACTTAATCCCGCAAAAAACAAGTTGCTGCTATTTTTCCCCTCAGCAGCCACTCCCCTAGGTAATGAACCTCTATCTCCTAACAATCTCTCATTCCATGTAAAATCCACCAACGGGACCATCATAGAGCCTGTCCCCAACACTAAACTATTAGGAGTAACTATTGACCACAGGCTGAAATTTGACACTCACATTAGCAATACCATCAGGACAGTTAATAAAAAACTCGGGTCAATGTATCGTATTAGGAATGTTCTGACCCCTCATGCCAAACTAACCATTGATCGAACTCATCTTCTCTCTACCCTCATGTACGCTTCCCCTATCCTATCTTTCCTCAATAAGTGCGAACTCAACATGCTCTCCGTCGCCTATAATCACATAGCAAGATTTATAACTGGAACTCCCTACCGCACCCATCATTGCCTTAACCTAAAGAAACTTGGCTGGCTTGAACTGCCCAATCTTCTCAAATTCACCCAACTCTCGGAAGTATTTAAAATAATTAACCAACCTGACAGAGTCCCTGCTCTGAGCAAAGTATTTCCACCCTACTCAAACCTTAATAGCCTCCGTTCAGCACATAGTGTTCAAATAAAAACCATCATATCTAAGAACTCTGGCGGTGATGCCATCTATGCCAACTCCATAGGGAAAACCTGGAATTCACTTCCAAACAATTTAAGAAGTATAACCTCACTTAACTTATTTAAAATTAACCTCAGCCAATTCCTGAAATCACACTGGTTATGTCCTTGCCCTAAACCAGACTAAACCTAGCCAACAACCACTTCACTAGACTCATTACTCCCTGGTAGACTAGTATCCCCTCCTCTAGCTTCCCCTCCCCAACCTACCTCCTCCGCGTAGGAATTGTGAATTACTCACACGTGGTGTTTGATGTACTCATTTATACCTATGTTAAAAGTATAAAAATTTTTCTCTATATGTTCAATTTTTTTCTTTTTTTTCTCTGTCTGTTTTTATTCTCTTAGCATATTATGTTGGAGCTTTTCTCCCCAGGCCTCTACTGAAAATGGATATGTATCCAGCTAGACCAGCCCGGTCAACAAATGTAAAATAAATGTAAAATAAATAAATAAATAAATATATGGAGTTCCACGCTTGCAGATCTGTATATGTAATATTCAATTTCAAGGAGGCCCATCCCTCCTTTGGGACAGGGAATATATAGTCTTGGTATGCACTGATTTTTTTGAATCATTTGAAGAGCATGAAGCATCCTTCTTGTTTTCCTATCAAATCTATCCAACATGTTTTAGGGCCAGTCAATCACTCCAAAACTGTAAGTTAAGACAGGAAGAGCAAATTGGTTTGTAGCTTGGATTTTGTTCCTAGATATCAACTCTGTTTTCAGGATTAATTTAATTCTTCTAAAGTACTCCTTACTATGTTTTATTTGCATTTGTTCATGTTTTACTGTTGATCCTTCATCAGTTCTCAAATATTTATACACTCCCTCTTGCTCAAGTTCTTTTATATCACATTCTTGTCCCAAACCGATGTTTTCTTGGTGCTGCAGTTTTCCTGCTTTAAATGTTGCTTTTGCGCATTTTTAGGACCAAATGACAATCTTATATCATCTGAAAAAGTTTTAACAGCTTGCAGTTGTACTTTCAGTTCCTCATCTGATGAGCTATACAGTTTGAAATCATTGTCAAAGAGAAGATGAGAAGTCTTTACACTGTTTTCTAGGAGCCAAATTATAGCCATGGTCTAAGCTGTTAAGTGGACAGTTTAATGGGTTAAGGGCAAGGCAGAATAGCAGCGGTGACCGAGAGTCACCCTGGAATATCCCCCTTTGAATTTTTATCCCTGGAATAATAATTTGTACTTTATCATGGCTTAATTGTAAAGTGATCTGCCACTGTTTCATGGTCACTGTAACGTAGTTGATCAGTATAGGATATATCTTATACATTTTTAAGCACTCTTTTATCCATAAATGTGGGATACTATCAAATGCTTTTTTTGTAGTCAGTCTATGCCATACTTAAATTCTTCCCCTTTTTACAGTTCTCCGCTATGACTTTATTTAACAGCAAATTATACTTTGTTCCATATGACTTTCTTTTATTGCTCTTTTGTTCTATTGCCATAATTGAGTTTTCTTCTAAATGACTATAGACTCTGTTGGCATCAATTCCAGTGTATTGTGTAGACATCATTGGAAGGCAAGTTATTGGTCTATAATTTTTAGGATAGCCTGCAGGTTCACTCTTAAGTAGGAGCATTGTTTTTCCTGTTGTTAACCAGGCTGGTGTCTGTTGGGGGTGTGCATATAAATAGTTCTTACTCATGGCTAAATCTTCATGCAAATATGTTAATACTCTTAACCAGAAGTGGGGTAATGCATCTGGGCCTGGGGTTTTCCAATTTGAGGCTTTTCTTAACTTTGTTTCAATCTCTCTGGCTATTACTTCATCCCATTTCATATCCTATACCTTTAAATTTCTTATTCTTTCTTTTACTTTATCTATCCATTTAGCATCTTTGTTATATTCCACAGGATCTTTATAGATACTTCTCCAAAATTTATCTATTTCTTCCTTTTTTTGGTAGTCTTTTAATTCCTTTTACCTTGTTTCTCAATTCTCTATAAAACTTTTTTGGGTCATCAATAAATTGCTTATTTTGTACTTTTCTTTTATTATTTATCTGCGTATCTTCTAAGTTTTTCTGACTGTGCTGAGATTTTTAGTTTATTTGTGATAACGCATGATAGATCCTGACCTGTTCTAATACTGTGCATTGCTTTTATCATGTCTATCTTTCTAAGTATTTTTGTTGATTTGATCCCTCTTCTATACTCTTCTAACAGTGACACTTCTCATCTTAGTTGCTTAATAATTTCCTCTATTCGATACTTCCATGATGGTATTCAATTTCTCCCCTTTCTCTCACTCACTACCCTGTGCTCTTGTGGTAGAACTTTATCAGTTATTAATTTAGCTGCACAGTATTATATGCTGTTTACTTCTGTTATACCACATGGATCTCTATGGACAGTACTAATTCTTGTGTTCATTTGTTTTATCAAACTTCTGACTTTTTGGGTTTTATTGACCTTCTGCAGTCTATTTCTTTCATTGATATTAACATGTCTATCTATCTCTATAAGTCAAGCAACTCTTCTCTTACCTTGTTTTCTTCTAAACTGAGGGCACAATTTTTGTTTTCCATTTCCTGAAGGCATTCTATAGAAAGTTCTATTGCATCTTCCTGTGGCACATTCTCTTCAATTTCATCCTGTGCCATCCATTGCTCTGTCATATGAGAACTCTATGGCCTATCACTCCTCAACATTAACTGTGTCAGAGTTTCCACAGTTTCCTGTTCCTTCCCTTGCTGCCCAGCTTCAAGTAATATTTATACTAGTTTCCTGTGGAAGGCTCCAAAATATCTTCATGTGGCACCCGACCAATTGCTTCCCATTCCACTGGTTTTCTCTTAATTTGGAGTTCCATTACTCTATCCTTTTGTGGTGCTTTCTGAATTAGATTTTCTACACTGCATCCTTCACTTTGTAGGTACTCCATAACCTCAGTTTCTATTTCTTTAATTTCTCCATTACTAATCTCTTTTCTACTTTTCTTCTTTGTCTTCTTATTTTTTTGTATTGTAAAGTTTTCCATGCCTGGATTCCTTTGCCTGTATTTCTCTTCAAATATCTTTGGTGCTGCTCTTTTTGCATTGGTTAGTTTTGCTTTTTCCTTTGCAGATATATTGCACCATATTAACTCTCTTTGTCTTTCCCATGTCTATATTTCTTCTTCAGATGTCTCCTGATCTTCCTTTCTCTCCTTACTTTGGGGACTCATTCCATCATGCTATGATGTAACCTGTGTTAGACCTTCTACATCAAATCCTTCACTTCAGAGGCACTCCTTAACTTCAACTTCTATTTTTTAACTACTTTACTAATCTGCTTTTCTACATTCCCTCTTTGTGATATTATTTTCTTTATTGTGAAATTTTCCATGTCGGATGCCTTTGCCTGTATTTCTCTTTGAATATCTTTGGAGCTGCCTTGTTTATGTTGATTAATTTGGCTTTCACCTTTGCGTAAATATTGCACCATATCAAATATCTCTTTCTTTCCCATGTCCGGTTCCTATCAGTTTGTTGACACTTCAGCAGTTCGAACACCATATGTTCGAACTGTGAAGTTTGAAAACTGATTATCGCGAAGTCGTGGAACACCAAATTTTTTCCCAGGGAAAGAATTCGGTGGGCCGTTTCTGTGGCTTCACTATTCCCTCCACTGTGGTGCAAAGGTTACAGACCAGGTTAAGGTAAGTGTGTGAATGGACCGGGTTAAGGTTAGTGTGCGATAGTTATGGACCTTAGGGTTAGGGAGCGGGTAAGGTGAGTGTGTGATAGTTACGGATCTTAGGGTTAGGGTTAAGGTAAGTGGATAGACAGTAGTGTATGTACGGTTTAGTGTAGGGTTAGAAGCAGGGATCTGTGAAGTGTATATGTGTGATTATTTATTTTGGTGTGCTTGTGTTGTGTGTGTGTGTTTTCTTGGAACATCGATTTTTTTTCCCCTGTCGAAAAAAAATTGCTGTTCTAAGCCTTTGATGGTTTTGCACTTTGAGGTTAGAAGTTTGAACATATGGTGAACTTCTGCCATTTCGCTGAAGTGATATAGACCCATTTGTTATACTTTTCAAAAATATCTAGGTTTTGTTCTTTATATTTTTGCACTTCCTCAGATGCTTCTTTTTCCAAACAGATCAAAGTTTCTTGGCCTATATACGTTTTTTTGTTTCTGTTGTATTAATGACCACAAATTTTTATTTGAAGCTTCTGACAGTTTTTCTTGCAGAAGTATTTTTCTTTCCTCTAATTTCTCTTTTAATCTTTTTGTATATCTTGTGTCTGGAAATTCTGGGCTTTTTGCATAATAGCAATAATACATAATTTCTTTCTTATCCTCAATAGTCCGCTCTATCATCTTTATGGCTCTTCTTTTGCCTATCAGCTTTTGTGGACTGCTACTTCCTTCTACAGCTTCTACAACAAGAGGGCCATCTTCCCCCTGGGCCTAGCCTGGCCTGGCCCCATTGTAGGAATGTTTCTGTATTTTGAGGATTCTACACTGTCATTTTTTCCAGTCCTGGCACCAGTTTGCCAACCAGAATTGGGCACTTTTTTATCTTGGGTCTTGTGCACCCAGCTATCTTTTTTAATTTTTGACCTACTTCTGTCTATGATATATGCTATATAAATACAGTCTATGTATCATAGGTTCATAGGTTCATAGGTTCATACTAGGCTATCTGCCCGAGGGCATTTACAAGCCTAGCCCATAGTTTTGTGGCTTACGCCACCCCTTTAGTATGGGGAACTATACCCATTATTTTGCTGTGCCTCTGTTGAGCAGTGACACTGAGGTAATCCCTGGGGTATATCTGCGATCTCCCATCCATTGGTCAAGATTTCTCTTGAACAAGGCCAGCGAGGTGCTCTGCCTCACATATACCGGGATTTTATTCCACAGCATAGGGAGTCTTTGGGTGATGAATGGTAAGGTTGTGTTACAACATCAGTGTTGCCTTCGTGAGATTTTGTATAAAACAGGGTCCACCTCATGAAGGTACTCACCAAGACTTAAAGATGAATTAAATTTCAGCACTACTACTTGGTTTTGCTCTTCTAATTTCTCCAAATTTTTTGGGTTTCTAATACCATGGCAGGAATAGTCCCCATTCCTAAGTCAAAATACAATTAAAGTTCATGAAATTAGTATTGTTTCACTCTTTGATGCTCTTATGGCTCCTCAGCTATTTTTAAATCAGTGCTTTCATTAGTTATAGAAGCAGGGAGTGCATCTGAACTGGAGAGGCAGGTTCTTTTCCTCAGTCTCAGTGTTCTAGCCCTGCTTTTAAAATATTGCCTCATTGCTGCATTCATTGATACTTATGATGTAGAATTAAAAGCTATTATACCATGACCCCCCCAAAACGTGCACGCTGATTGGCCAGCGTGCCCGTTGTAAATCGAGTTATACTAATGGAAAAAGGTCCGGTCGCCCGGACTTTTTTCCATTAGTATAACTCGTTTAAAAACTGTCTCGCTATGTTAAATGGGTTTAACATAGCGAGACAGTTTAAAATAAGCAACGGAGATCTCCGTTGCTTATTTTAAAGCTGTCTCGCCATGTTAAACCCATTTAACATAGCGAAATGTTAAAAACAACGGAGAAAGCAAGATCTCCGTTGCTTTTTAGTGTCTCGCTATGTTAAATGAGTTTAACATAGCGAGACAGTTTTAAAATAAGCAACGGAGATGTCTGTTGCTTATTTTAAAACTGTCTCGCTATGTTAAACTCATTTAACATAGTGAGACACTAAAAAGCAACGGAGATCTTGCTTTCTCCGTTTGCAACTCTGATGTACTGCGCAGGCGCAGTACATCAGAACTGCGGATGCCAGACATCTGCGGAAGGGCAGTAAACAGGCATTATACTATGCCATTATTTAAGAAAAGTAATAGTTTCTTTTCTTAAATAATGTCATGGTATAATAGCAATAACCCACTTCTGGGTGTGGGTAATGCTAAATTTACCCATGGTTGGCTTTGTTTGGTCCCTCGGGCTTCGCCCTCAGGACCAAACCACGCCAACCGTGGGTAAATTTAGCATTACCCACACCCAGGCATGGGTTATTGCTATAATATTTGCATTCACTATGCAATCCCAACTATATGTTACATATATACATCCTCTGCTATTGCAAGGTGCACTGTCTATAATATCTGTGTGGCTAAAATGGGCCCTTTGGGATTTGTCTACTATCATGGTTAGAAAACACAGATAAAAATGAATAAATAAATAAACAAACAAACAGATAGATTAAGTAATTAATAAATAAACACACAGAACCTGGGTCAGTCCTAACTGTGGATTAAAATATATAGCAACTCTACTGCTATTTGCCAACATGTGCCTCTTAATAATGCAAAGATTGTATGGTGGGGAAGTCATGAGGAATATTGCAAAGTTTTTATTAATCTAGGTCTCCATGATAAATGCTAGGCCATGTTAAGAGAGCAGGTTCAACACAGTGCTGGACTTGTTTCATATAGGCCTGTCATTAAATCACAGTTTGTTAGGTAAGGCTGTAGGAGGGGAGGTCTCATCTAAAAGTTAGATATACTGACTTTAATGTTAACAACCTTATTGAAGCAGTGTAAACCTCTGTCCCTGTGACATTTTGTTTTAAGGTTTCGTCTGTTCTTCCTACCAATAACAATCAGCTCAAATCAAGGCATATAAAAGCCACTCCCTCCCTCCACCCGTCTAATGACCGTTTTCAATGCTGAGATTATGGCAGTAAGATAAATGTTAATACAGGGGACACGTTAAAAGTGCAGAGGGTGACAAGGAGGTCCCAACCGTACCTCTCTACAGAATTAGGAACAAATCCAGAAATAATCAGGGACATTTTTAAGATTTTAGGAAGGACACTGAGCAAACCCTGATCTGTGATATATAACAGTAAGTATCCAGTTTTTTTGTTTATTTTTACGAGTTATTTATAGCACTTTTATTGTCTGCTGCATACTTTTCTAGTTAGTTTCACTGTGTGTGAGGTATTAACTGTAAATGTTCTATATTTGTTAAGCACCTGTTTAGGTTTGTTTGTTCTGATTTCCTGCCAAGGAGTGTATCATATAACTTATTTGTTTGCAGTTAGAAGCATTCTCTAGAGTCTCCTTGTTCCTTTATCTGTTTAAAACTTTCATTTAAAGGCTCACTGCTGCTTTTATACTGTGATAAACATTTCTGCAGTTTTTTTTCTACCTAAGTAGTGTGGGTAGTTGTAGCATTGTCCACATTCAGGCTTGTGTATTAAGCCTAGTTGTTTGTTTGTAGAGGCTGCGTGTCTGAGCACATGTTCCAGGCCATCTTAGTTTAGCCAACGCCATTCTTGCATTTCAGTGAGGGGGGTATTTATGGTCATTGGCTGAGTGCGGTTACCTGGACTACGGCGTGGAGTAAGCACCTCATTGGTTCTTTTGAGCTTTTTTTAATGTTCTTTTAGGTTTCAACTTTCTGTTACTTAAGAAGTTAACTTGTGAGTGTTTCTGCCATTTCACACTGTGCAAATCGGGGGAAGGGCACTGAGCAAACGCTGATCTGCGATATATAACATTAGGTATCCTGTTTTTTGCTTATTTTTATGAGTTATTTATAGCACTTTTATTGTCTGCTGCATACTTTTCTAGCTAGTTTCACGGTGTGTGAGGTATTAACTGGAACTTTTCTACATTTGTTAAGCACCTCTTTGGGTTTGTTTGTTCTGATTTTTGTCTCACACCCTCCCTCCCTATTGGTATCCTGTTCTTATACTTGGTGGCTTTGCAGTTGCCTGCCCCTACTGTAAATCTGATCTGGGACACTCCTCCCAGTTTAGTGTCATTACCTCATTCTACCTAATACAGGGAGAACATTTCAGAAGGCCAACCCACTTAGTTCTTAACCTTGAGTTATCTTCTGCTCCTCCTCACTCCCTTTCCACTTTACAAAAAAATATTTCTAAGCTTGTTTCCTGCCTTTCCTGTAAGTAATCTAGTCCAGATAAAGATTTGCTGTATCCAGGACTGTTTGTAAGCTTCTGAGCCCCACTGCTTAGCTAGGGTTAAACTATTCCTGGTGCCATAAAGTCTGCTCTTAAAATTTTCACTTAGAACTAGCCAGTTTTTAGTTTTAGCACTCAAATCTGTTTCTTTGAGCTCAGCACTTGTTCAGAACTCATTGTAAGCACTAAATAAGCTACAAATTACTACAGCACTCAACTTTCTTCACTCGTCTAGAGGAAAACAGGTTTTAGTACTTAATAAATAAGCACCTATCCAGGCATGTCTAAGGGTCAGCTCCCGGTGTTTTCTCCTGTCTACCTGATGTATCTGGGCAACTTGGGGCAATACAGCAATTGCCTCATGTACACAGACAACCGTCTCCTCCTACCACCCAACACTACAACCTGTGAGAGATGCACTTATATAGCCAAACTGTAAGCAAAGCTCTCTTCACCCAAGACTGGACTAAACAGTCAAGAGGAGAGGGTAAACACTTGCACCACACCACACTCATCACATAGTCCCTCAAAACCTACACCACCACAGAAACACAAAACATACACCTACATTCACGGAGGCTCTCAATAAAAATCTGCCCAAGCAACAGGGACCTCCAAAGCAGAAATGCAAGCAACCTCCCCCCCAACACATCCTGAATGACACATAGCCCACAAACTCAGTGTGCCACTCAACCACAACCCATAAGGCTTAACAACGTACCCAACACTCTAGTCATAGGTGACTCTATAGTCAGGCACACTGATGTTCCACTCACCAGGCTAAACAAGGAGAAAGTTACTGTCAGCTGCCTGTCAGATGCCAGGATCTGCCACATAATGCACACACTCAGGTCACTCCACAACAAGTACAAATATGACTCTGTCATCATCCATGTTAGTGTGAATGACCTGAGATGTACCTCCCTGGACTACATAAAAAGAGACATGAAGGAGCTGTCTGATCTTGTAGTTTAGTCAGGTATGACCCTAGCCCTGAGTAGCATCCTGCCATCACCCAGAATGATACCACAGTACAAGGAAAAAAATGATTGACTTCAACAATTGGCTAAGCTACTGGTGTCATTCTAAGGGAATCTAGTATCTGTCTGCCTGGGATAACATGATCAACAGACCACGATCTTTGCCAGAGATGGCCTGCACCTGTTGCCCTTGGGATTCCGGATACTAGCTAAGGCTCTTGCCACCCCTATAGTGCATTTTTTAGGCAAGGTTCAAATGACAAACTCACCACTGTAACAGGTACAAGCAAGCAAAATATGACGGTAATGCTACTCAATGCTAGAAGTCTAAACCTCAAAATGCATTCACTTGAGGCACTCCTTAAACTGGAGAACATCAACATTTGTGCAGTGACAGAGAACTGGTTCAAGGCTCCAAAGAACACCCCTGCATTACCAGGCTATAACTCATACCACACCTTTAGGCCACCTAACCTGAACTGAAACACTAAAGGTGAAGGCATGTCCATATTCATTAAGGATATCCACACCTCCAAGCTAGTTGCTCAGCATAATGCATCCGAGATTATCCAAGTGCAACTAACTCTGGGCAAGACCACAATCTAAATTGTAACTTGCTACAGATCCCCCACCATGCCCCAGGATTCCTACTCCTCATTTATTGATACACTGGAAAATATTAGGGTACAACCTAACCCCCTAATAATGGGTGATTTCAACTACCCCACCATTAACTGGGAAAACTACTCATGTACCAACTCTTTTGCTCAATATTTTCTGGAATTCATAAATTCTAACACCTTGGATCAACTTATCCACACCCCCACCAGGGGCAGCAATATCCTAGACCTGGTCATTACCAACATGGGCAACTGGTGTTCCACACCAGAGGTCATTCCTCGTTGGTCAGATCTGACCACAAGCTAATCACTCTAGACATCCACATCCCACCCCCACCCCCCATTATGGAAATCACCATAAAAAATTTCTCCAAAGCCAACTTCACGCTTCTTAAGACAGAAGTGGCAAATTTCACAACACCCATGCAGACAGACAATAGAAGTACGACTGCTGAATCCTACACAAATGCACTTTATAAGCACTTACACAAGTGCATGGATCATGCAATTCCCTAACAGAACCAAGATGCTATCCTCCAAAAAAAAAGGAAGCCAATCTGGTGGTCCCCTGCCATAAACAAACTCTACAACAGAAGAAAGAAACTGTTGCAAAAAAGAGTAAAATCCCATGATTGGAGGAACTCCCTGGTCAGCCTCAGTAAAAAGCTGAGATCCCTCATAAAATCCTCCAAAGCTAGTTACAAAAACAAAATCACCTGATTCTAAAGACAACCACAAAGCATTCTATAGCTATGTCAAGAATCTCAATGGCAACACTCGGATCTGCTCTGAGTTACAGCACAATGGCACTAAATATACAGAACCAGCTGATATTGCCAACACCCTGGCAGATAGGTTCAGTGCTAACTTTACCCCCCTCTCACCCCTAAAGGGGCCATCTTTATACCGGAAGAATACAAAGTGCCTGTAATCACGGCTGCACAAGTAAAAACCACACTCTCCAAAGCCAAGAACACAGCATCCATGGGACCTGACAACATCCCAGGCTGTGTTCTACATGAACTACAGAATGAACTGCCACCCCACCTAAGTACCATGTTCAATCATAGCCTCACCTCAGGCTTTGTGCCCACTGAATGGTGCACAGCAGCTGTTATCCCACTCAACAAAGGGGGAGCCACCACGGACCCTGGGAACTACTGCCACATTAGCCTGACGAGCCTGGTCTGCAAGGCTATGGAATGTATCATCTTGGAACTTATAAACAATGACATTGGTAATCTCCAAACTCTGGACCCCACCCAGTTTGGGTTTGTAAAAGCCAGATCATACCTCCTAAACCTGAAAGATGTCTTTGAAGTGGTCACCAAAGCCCTAGATGAGGGTAAGGTGGTTCACACAGTCTATCTCGATCTCACCAAGGCTTTCAACACCATCCCCCACTCTGGAATTATAGATAAACTCACTTAACTAGGTATAAATCCCTATGTCACAAGATGGGTTGCCAACTGGTTCATTGACAGAACCGACACTGTGAAAGTAGCAGACTCCAAATCCGACTTCATACCAGTGACAAGTGGAGAACCACAGGGTTCAGTCCTGGGTCCTCTCATGTTTGGTATCTACTTCTCAGAAGTACAGGCTAACACTGAAGGTCTTTGGCTAATGAAGTTCGCAGATGACTGCAAACTAGGAGCCATAATCAAAACTCCTAACGATGTGGACATCCTACAAAAGGGCCTCACTGAGTGGTGTCAAAGCCACGGCCTCAAGCTCAATGCCAAAAAGTGCATTGTCATCCCTTTTGGTAAAAACTCTGTACTCATAAACTACCACATCAGCGGTAGCCTACTTAACACTGAACGTGTGATAAGAGACCTTGAGATACAGGTGGGCAGTAGTCTCTCCTTTGATAATCACATCGCCCCAGTAGTCAGGAAATCCTCCTATGTGGCACACGTCATCACAAAAGGTTTCTCATCCAGGAAAAAAGAGGTCATTGTTCACCTCTACTCATCACTTGTTAGACCCATTATAGAGTACAATGCCCCCTTTTGGTATGTACCTCACAAGACAGGTACAACAACTAGAAAGGCCGCAGAAATACCTCACAAAGAGGATTACCGGCCTCAAACAGATGACCTACGCAGACCATCTCAAAAAACTCCAGCTTTACTCAGTTGCATATCGCCTACTCAGAGGCGATCTCTGCCTAACATACAAAGCTGTGTCAAACCCAGAGCTGTTGTACATGCTCCACTTAAAGAAATCCCAATCCTACTGAGCTACATGCTCTAGGGACCTAAACCTTGTCACCACAATAAACAGAACATGCTGGAAGGGATAGATTCCTGTCCCAGAGACTTCCCATACTCTGGAACAAACTACCTATCTATATCAAACAAAGCTCCTCATTAGCACTTTTGATGATTGGATGGGAGATAGGACATTCACCCCGGGGATCACTTCTGTGGCTCTGCTCGAAAGGGGCACAGGAAAATAATTTTCTTGGGTGGCGAAAGCCAGGGTACCTTTTTGGCTAGGCTTATATAGGCCCTAGGGCCAATAGCCTAGTACCTACCTATGAATCTAAGTAGTATTAACTCAAGACATTGACAAAATAAGAAAATGTGAATTAATATCAATTTTCTGCAGTAAAAAGAAGTATATAACTCTAATTATTGTCATTATTTATTAAGTATATTTCACCACATTTTATCCAAATGTCATCAGTTTTAGGAGGGAGGACAGAGTTAAAAAATTTAAGTGAAAATCAGGGATGACCCTGAAAATCAAGGACAGTTAAGAGTTATGGTCCCAATGACAGGAACTCATAATGATATTATGACACAATAATATAGGCAAGGTAAAGCATACTATGTGGTCAAGAAAACTCTAGACAGCAAAGCAGATGAAAGCATGCATAAAAATGATGTCATACAAGGATTACTAAAAGGAAATAAAATGTCTAAACTTAAGAGTAATTCATACTATACTTAAATGACATATAAAAGAAATGAAGCTTTAAAGAAAATAAACTAAAACATTTAAAAAATGAAATGATGATGAAAATCAGCAAGTGAACCAGCAATGAGGCAACTCTTCCTGATTGTTAATACTCCCTCTCTTAGGGATGCTTGAGAATAAATTAAACTTTGCCATCAAAAATCCTGTAAAAAGAGATGAAAGAAATGAGACATACATTCTCAAACAGCAAGGTGATGGTTCACCCAATAAGCAGAGCTGACAAATAAATGATATCTCATATTAAGTTGACAATTTAAATATGATGACAGCCTGTTACTTAACAATATCACCCCCAAAACAGCAGTAAAGCAACTACATAAAGTCTGTTGGGCATCCCAGCTTATGTGCTCCACTGCGATTATTCTTACTATTAGGCGCAGAGACTGAAACAAGTCTATAATGTAGCTGCATGCTTTATTAAAGAGTAGTGGAAAAAGTTTCAGTCCAATGTAGGTTGTCAAGAATATGCTCTTCCTGCAAAACAAGGTGGAAGGGAATATAAACAGCCATTATCAAAAGCCGTGGTGGTACAGCGGTAGTGTTGTTGCCTCACAGCAAGAGGTTCTCCTGTTTGATTCTCGGCTGGAGTGCCTTCTTTGTGGAGTCTGCATGTCCTCCCCGCAGTCGAATGGCCTCTGAAAGACATGCGTGAATGGGTGTGTCAAGCTGGCAACTCGGCACCATAAAAATCTACTGCCAATCATTAGCGGACCGGAGTTCCGTTGTGGCGACCCCTAACTGGGAAAAGCCGAAAAGACAAAAACATCAGTTACAAAGGATGACTAGTGTGTTCCCAAACTCTTAGTGAGATTTAACTTGTACTAAATTGCCATAGATACTATCTTAAGTATGGCCTTTTCATTGCTTGTTACAAATGGAGATTTCACATCTCAGTTATTAATCAAAATAGTAATTTTGCATTACACAGACTAATCATATTGAGATATTTATTGGCTTAATGCCAAATTGTCTGTACTTGCAAGCTAAAAAGTTACTGTCTTGTTAGGAAGACATGACCGGTTCATTCTTAAATTCATATAACAGTTAGAAACAGTCTTATTTCTTAAGAATTATAAATTAGAAGACAATACCCGGTAATGTTAGTGAATTTCATCATATTCTCTTTTGTTAATATTACAAAAATGCTGAAAATCTACAGATAAAAAACAAACTTTTAATTGATGGCTCCTCACCTTCTGGAATTTGTATAATGACAGACCAGAAATAATGCATCAGTAGAACCGTCCAGTCATTCATATATCAACAGCAAACAAATTATAAAATTTTTAGTATCTTCTACAACAGCAGTAAATGACCAAAGAATATGTCTAAGCACATGGCAAGGAGATTCTCACTTTTAAAACAACACCCCAAATGTATATAACTGGCCTTCACATTACTAGGAAGTGGTATTCTTCTGCAGCTGTTTAGTGCTGTCTCTATTTGCCTTTTGTCCGCTGGTATACCATCCTATTTTAGATTCAATTCATTTCTAAAGCCTTTGTTTCTGTCTCTGTTCTGGACTGTCTGTATCCACTCTGCTGAGGGGGCACTAGAAACCATCTGTTAAACAGGTCAGAAATAATGACATATGTCTTTTTTTGGTCTGTATTTAAGTTTTTTATTTCTTTTTGTGTCAGCTAAAGAGCAAAGACTAATTAGATTATCACAAAGCAGCAGATTACAGGTGTACTTTTTTTTTACTACAGTAACCAATGTTTCTTCTCAGTTTCACTTCTGTACCCAAGGCCATGCTATGTATTTTATTTTGAAATAGTCCATCTTCTAAGCATAACCCATTTCATTCAAGTCTAAAACAGAAAAAAAAACAGAATTAATCACTATAGTACTGATACTAATGTAACTTAAATGACATAAAAACTAAATACGGTGTACTTATTTTTCTGCACAAATCCAGTAACTGAATAAAGCTCCATATATTTTTTCACCAATGGGGAAAAACTGGGGGGTTGCAGAGAATGTAACATATAGCTGGGATTTGGTATATACAGCATAACAAGAAGGGAACAAATGCAGGAGCCTCACCAAGAGGGTATGTGCAAGAGATTTAGTATGGAAATGGGGGTAAATGCACTGTGTCCTTACCATGGGATATTACAGGAAGTTCCAGTGTAGTCGAGATTGTCATGAATATGCCATCCCACACAGCTTTGTGTGGTGGTTATAAATAATCCTTATCAGTAACAATGAGAGGTGACTCTGAAGCTTTCACACGTAGCAAGAGTTAAATATTCTCAGTAGCACTTAGGGTACAATCTCTTCAGACTTTAATAAGCTTCTCCGATAGTAAGACAGAATGAGTCACAGACAATGTATCATGCACAATACATACTAATTTCTAAATAAATTAAAATATTTTATTGACATTCAATAGTTTAGTAGAATCAGAGAGCATATTTTCAAGCTCGGAAAGATAAGCATATATTGTGCTGTTCAAAATTGGAATGTGTGTTTTATGAAGTTATGTGCAGTGACATGAGCTCTTAAGCAAGAAATCAAGACCCAAATGACTTCTTCATGCAAACTAATTACAGAGATCTGAACACTTCTTGTAGATGTTCTGTGACAAATACAAACTGACTTATGACTTGTGAAGACATATTTCTGCTGAAAAGAAAACAATGATATAACTTAGAGGCATAGCTGGCCTTAGGCACAGGCCAACTAGGCAGCCATCTAGGGCACCGCTCTAACAGGGGTGCTTTTCCAGTAAACTGGATGGTGTAAATAGACCAGGATGGGGGCACCAGGTGGTGTGGGGGTGCTGTGGAGCCCTTTTGCGTAGGGCACCATGTGACCTAAGGCCGACCCTGCTTGGAGGGAACTATTAGGAGATGCTAGAATCATACGGAATATGAGTTTGAATGAATAAAAACCTATGAGAGGTCTGCACAACCTTAACAATGCAGTATAAGTTCTGTCAATCTCCCTTGGAGAAAGGCTTTACAGTTTGGTTCATAAACACCTGTGTTCTTGATGTCTAACATTAATATGATCTGAAAGCACATCTGCTGCTGTGTGGCATTTTATTCAAAAACTCAAAGCAAGATCAGAGGTGATACTAAATGACATTTTTTCCAATGCATAAGTGACACCAAGAGAAATAAGCATTGGATTTCACTGCTTTCCTTAGAAGCAATGTTTATATACATACAATCATCCCTCTGTATATATATGTGTGTATGTGTTTGTATTTTAGTATACTCAGGAATTTACTAGTAAAAATTAGCTTTGTCAGTCATGGATTCTGCTTATGATTGACTATATCAGTATGTTCAACCAGGGAAAGGCAGTCATTAAATCATACCCTAATAACATAGCCCCCTTATAATTATGTTTAAGATACAATAACTAGCATGGCACATTTGGGGTGCACAGCTAGGCTTATAAAGACCCTAGTGGTCATTACCCTGGTGTAAATTTACGACCCTATGAATCCATATGAAAAGTGCTGGTCACACAATGTGAAAAGTATGGCATAAAACAGTGTAAATAAATTTTACATATGCTGAGCTTTTCTGTGTAACCTACACCACCTTCTTAAATAAGCTCCTTCGTGTGCGATGGATGAGAAAGAAAAATTTTGGAGTGAGTTGGATGAAGTGGTGGTCTGTGTACCCAAGGGTGAGAGACTAGTGATGGAGTGGACTTCAATGGGCATGTTTGTGAAGTGAACAGAGGGGATGAAGAAGTGATGGGCAGGTATGGTGTTAAGGAGAGGAATGCAGAAGGTCAGATGATTGTGGATTTTGGAAAAAGGATGGACATGACTGTGGTGAATACATATTTTAAGAAGAGGGGGGAGCATAGGGTGACGTACAAGAGTGGAGGAAGATTCCACAGGGGATTATATCCTATGTAGGAGGGCCAGTCTGAAGGAGATTGGAGGCTGTAAAGTGGTGACAGGGGAAAGTGTAGTTAAGCAGCATAGAGCTGTGGTCTGTAGGATGATGTTTGTGATCAAGAAGAGGAGGAGGAGTGTGAAAGCAGTGCCAAGGATGAAATGGAGGTAGTTAAAAAAGGGTGATTGTGAGATGGAGTTCATGGAAGAGTTAAGACAGGCACTAGGAGGAAGTGAAGAGTTACGGAATAGCTGGGTAACTACAGCTGAGCTAGTAAGGGAGACTGCTAGAAAGGTGCTTGGTGTGACATCTGGACAGAGGAAGGAGGACAAGGAGATCTGGTGATGGAATGAGGAAGTACAGGAGAGTATACAGAGGAAGAGGCTGGTGAAGAAGTGGGATTGTCAAAGAGATGAAGAAAGCAGACATGAGTATAAGGAGATGAGGCGCATGGCAAAGGGAGAGGTGGCGAAGGCTAAGGATAAGGCATATGGAGAGTTGTATGAGAGATTGGACACTAAAGAGGGAGAAAAGGACCTGTACTGATTGGCTAGACAGAGGGACAGATCTAGGAAAGATGTGCAGCAGATAAGGGTGATAAAGGATAGTGAGGGAAACGTACTCACAAGCGAGGAGAGTGTGTTGAGTAGATGGAAAGAGTACTTTGAGGGGCTGATGAATGAAGAGAATGAGTGAGAGAGAAGGTTGGATGATGTGGGGATAGTGAATCAGGAAGTGAAACAGATTAGCAAGGAGGAAGTAAGGACAGCTATGAAGAGGATGAAGTATGGAAAGGCTGTTGGCCCAGATGACATACCAGTGGAAGCATGGAGGTGCTTAGGAGAAATGGCAGTGGAATTTTTAACCAGATTGTTTAATGAAATTTTGGAAAGTCAGAGGATGCCTGAGGAGTGGAGAAAAAGTGTTTTGGTACCTATCTTTAAGAATAAGGGTGATGTGCAGAGCTGCCGTAACTACAGAGGGATAAAATTGATCAGTCACAGCTTGAAGTTATGGGAAAGAGTAGTGGAAGCTAGGTTAAGAAGGGAGGTGGTGATTAGTGATCAGTAGTATGGTTTCATACCAGGAAAGAGCACTACAGATGCAATGTTTGCTCTGAGAGTGTTGTTGGAGAAATACAGAGAAGGTCAGAAGGAGTTGCATTGTGTCTTTGTGGACTTAGAGAAAGCATATGGCAGGGTGCCTAGAGAGGAGTTGTGGTATTGTATGAGGAAGTTGGGAGTGTCAGAGAAGTATGTAAGAGTGGTACAGGATATGTGCAAGGGTAGTGTGACATTGGTGAGGACTGCGGTGGGAGTGACAGATACGTTTAAAGTGGAGGTGGGATTACATCAAAGATCAGCTCTGAGCCCTTTCTTATTTGCAGTGGTGATGGACAGGTTGACAGATGAGATCAGACAGGAGGCCCCGTGGACTATGATGTTTGCAGATGACATTGTGATCTGTAGTGAGAGTAGGGACCAGGTTAAGGAGACCCTGGAGAGGTGGAGATATGCTTTAGAGAGGAGAGGAATGAAGGTCAGCAGGGCTAAAACAGAATATATGTGTGTAAATGAGAGGGAGGGTAGAGGAATGGTGAGGATGCAGGGAGTTGGTGAAGGTGGATGAGTTTAAGTACTTGGGATCATCAGTTCAGAGTAATGGTGAGTGTGGAAGAGAGGTGAAGAAGAGACTACAGGCAGGGTGGAATGGATGGAGAAGAGTGTCAGAAGTGATTTGTGACAGACGGGTACCATTAAGAGTGAAAAGGAAAGTCTACAAGAGGGTAGTGAGACAAGCTATGTTATATGGGTTGGAGACGGTGGCATTGACAAAAAGGCAGGAGTCAGAGCTGGATGTGGCAGAGTTAAAGATGTTAAGATTTGCACTGGGTGTGACTAGGATGGACAGGATTAGGAATCAGTATATTAGAGGGTCAGCTCAGGTTGGACAGTTTGGAGACAAAGCAAGAGAGGCGAGATTGCATTGGTTTGGACATGTGCTGAGGAGGGATGCTGGGTACATTGGGAAAAGGATGCTAAGGATGGAGCTGCCAGGTAAGAGGAAAAGAGGAAGGCCTAAGATAAGGTTTATGGATGTGGTGAGAGAGGACATGCAGGCGGTTGGTGTGAAAGAGCAAGATGTAGAAGACAGGAAGAAATGGAAACAGATGATCCGCTGTGGCGACCCCTAACAGGAATAGCCGAAAGAAGATGATGATGATGATGATGGTGTGATGAGTAACAAAAGGCTCATAACCATTTCCCATTTCTGTGTTGTTGGTGTGAACATTCACTGATTTTTAATTTCCATTTCTTAATGAACCATAATTTCCCGTATCTATAATGTGAAAAATAGCTTCTTATACATATAGTACCAGATAAATGTTCCAGCGTTTTTAAAATATAAATATTGTATTTTATGTTCCCATGAAAACTTTTAAAAAAGTTTAATTTATATTGCCAGACATCAAAACTATGTGGGTGGTGACATTCACAGTTACAAGCAGATTTTTAAGCCTGACAGGTAAGCACAGCTGTTCAGTTATGATAATACGTTGTACCACACAAAATTAAAATAAATAAACAAATTAACAAGCATTGATCTATTCAAAGTATCACTAACGCATACTTGTACTACACAATATTAAAATAAATAAATCAACACACAATAATCCTAGTCATGGTATCACTAACACATACTCTTAAGCATGATGATGCATTTCCAGTCTGGTGTTTGCCTCGCTAAATGCATATGGCATGTTATACCATCTTCTGCATGGAACCTGTATATAAGCACAACTTCAGGACTCAACAAGAAAAACAAAGAGGGTAGGAGGGGTGGAGATGAGGAACCAGAAGGCAGCAGCTATCTTTCCACAGTGCATTTCAAAACCTCTTTAACAAAATGAGGGAAAACAGCTGGACCCAGTTCCCATGAATTAACATATCGATGGTAGTCCACTGAACACAGAAGGCATTATAAGAGATCTGGGAACACAGACTGACAGCAGCCTCTCTTTTGACTACCACATTGCCACTGTGGTCAGAAAGTCCTTCTATGTGGCATATCTCATTACTAAGGGTTTTGCACCCAGGAAGAAAGAGGTCATTGTCTCCCTCTACTCTTCCCTCATTAGGCCAGTCATTGAGTACAATGCCCCATTTGGCATGTACCTCACTAAACATCTGCAACAACTGAAGAGGCCGCAAAAGTACCTCACAAAGAGGATCCTAGGCCTTAAGCATTTGTCCTGTATCCACAGACTCAAAGAACTCCAACTATTCTCTGTCTTCATATCGCCTACTTAGAGGCAATCTCTGCTTGGTTTACTCAGGGGTATGGACTGGACTGAGATATACTGCATGAAGCTATGCTCTGTTAGAAATGCTACATCTAAAGAAATCCCAATCCCTCTGCACCACATTCTCCAGAGACCTCAACCTCATTACCACAATCAACAGAACATGCTGGAGGGACAGGTTCATAACCCAGAGACTGCCCATGCTATGGAATAGACTTCCCATACATGTCAAGCAGAGCACCTCACTGGCCCTCTTCAAGAGAAATCTTGATGAGTGGATGGGAAATAGAAAATTCACCCCGGGGATCACTCCAGTGGCTTTACTCGACAGACACACTGGGAGCTAAGGTCGGGTTGCACGATGCCAGGGTAATTCTGTGGGCTAGGCTTGTAAAGGATCCAGGGCCATTAGCCTAGTACACACCTATGAACCTATGAACATAGACTGAGACCAGAGGATCCATTTTCAGTCCAGTAGAAAATGCACTGAGAAGCAACCTGAAAGTTGGAAAAGTATTGTGTGCTTTATAGATGCAGTAAAAGTAAAATCATATCCTTTGTAAGAAGAAAATATTGTTAGAATATAAGGCAATCAACCCAAATAAAGCAGGAACTTAAAGGACTTCTACGTGGAAATAAAAAGACATTAGGAGGAGGAAGGAGAAGAAAACTTCTCAGTAGGCAGTAAGACAAAATTAAAGGTCACTGGGAAGAGCAAGACAAACAACAAAGAGTGAGATGACTAAATGGCTGAAGGATGAGTAACACAAATGTATCAGACACATTGCAACAAGAAAAGGACTGGAGGACTGGTGTTCATGTACTAGAAAGTTGAGAGGGGAAAATATAGAGTCTAGGAATCAGGCAGAAATAGTGAATGCACCATTTACTGCCATCAGGGCATGCTGATATAGAACTAGATGGAGACAGATAAGCACATGAGCAGGGGAAAGAAAATAGGAGGAGCTGCTAGCACTTTGAGGAAATAAGACACGGCGACCTGATGCGTTACCTCCCTGCTACTTAAATAACTGACAGCAGCACTTGGAGCTGAGCTATGCATTCCATTCTGACAATTTGTGGTGTCACTGGGCTGTGAAATGCCAGCAGAAGAGCCCTTTAATAATTGCTGGTCTGTGAAGGAATTAGACAAATGCAGGCCAGCTGATATTGCTGCAGCACCAGGGAATGCCTTGTAGGAATTTGGTGTAGTAGGGAGTTGAAGGTACTAAACATTTACAGTGTTAGGACTGTGTATAGCATAGCTTCATGCAGTATATCTCAGTCCAGTCCATACCCCTGAACTATCCAGATGTTTGCAGAATGTCCAGATTTCTACCTCAGAATTTATGTCTGTTCCTCATAAAATTTGTGGTTTTCTATCAAATCACTGTGATGATCTGAGGAATGAAATCACTAAATAATGACATACTTGGGAGTTTCAGACTTTACATCCTTCAAACCCTGTTATTCTAGCTACTTTTTAAGTTTATAAGAGCAATATTTAAAATCTGTCCCTATTTTTGGGCCCATATCTCCCATTATATCAGGCTTTGTCCACATTTCTTGGACTAAGAGGCTGAGAGTTATGGACTCCAGTCTTATCCATTTGTATGACTATATCATCACAGATGAGGACAAGGAGAACCAAAGGGTTGTATGATATTTACATAATTATAAAATGAGCAAAGACACTGACTAATCAGATTCCTAATTATCCATGCACCAAATGTGTTCCATGCATGGTAGAAAGAGTGCAGGCCACCTAGGTCTCATATTAGGTCACACATCCTTTCTCCTTCACAGCTTTTAAAAATCTGTCAGCCATTACTTCTCTCATCATTAGCTTTAACCTGCAATGAAAGGATATTCTATAGTTATCATCTGTAGCAATTTAAGTTCATATTTTCAACATACCATCTACAGATCATCATAATTGCCATGTGAATTATATCACTGAATTTATGCAACTCATATCCAAACATGCAATTTATGAAAGCAACCGTGAAACATTTACAAATGAAAAAGTGTGCAGTGGTACCTGGCAGTTTTAAGAGTCCTTAAATAATTACCTAAAAATTTCATACCGAAATTCTATATAGTTAAAAGTGATAAACCTACATGACCATCAATTAAATAAAATGGGTGGATGATGTATTTTACATTAAAATTTGCAGCAAAACATATAATTAGCATGCATAAACTACTAAACATAAAACTCAAGCTAAAAAACAAATGTACAAATGCCCATAGTACATATACAATAAGATGATAAACTGGAAGGGGAATCTGTTTTACATTAAAAATCACTACAAAAATATAATTATCATGCATAAAGTATTAAGCATAAAATTCAAACTGCAAAACAAAAATACAAATTTCCACGTTATAAATGTAGTAAGGCATTTGGGAATGTGCATGATATAAATACTGTTAAATATCCAGATATTGTAAGGCACTTGTCATTTGAGCTTGCCCCTCACAACACTCTTAGGTGTGCAGAAACATCTTTACTTGGCATACCCAGTCATGTCTTACTCCATTACTTATATTTGTTCTCAGCATGGTTTTGACATTAGCCATTTAGATGGTTAGTGGTGAATATAAATAGAATGAGGTAGGGACCAAAATGGTGAAGTTAGCATAAAACTACTAATCAGCCAGAAGCAAAGGGTGATGCTTACGGGTCAGTTGTCTCTGGAAATGCAATTCCCACTGAATGGCACAGGTTCAGTGCTAGGAGCAGCACCGTTTCTCATAGTTGTGTCAGATATCACAATGGGGTTGGCGTGTGAATTCAGATTATGTCTTATCAGTGATGCTGATACATCAAAGCCCTGTATAGTTTAAAGATGTTAAATTGCAATTTGCGTCAAAGCAGTATAATCTTTGGGTAGTCATTTATAACACGTGGTCACTTAAAAAACAGATGTGAACTATTGTTAAGCCCTCATTCTTCCATCTTAGGAATACTGCCCATATTAGGTACCCTATTACACCTCCCAGTTATTGTTCAGGACTAATTTTCTTTTCACTTATATTATTGCAATTTCTTGTTCTTGGCTTCCTGATTCAGAACTTGATTGATTACAGCTGGTGCAGGACTAATCAAGCTTATTACTAAATGCCACTCCCTACTGCCATTACATAATTGCATTTTCCTGGAGTTTGCTTCATCAGCTTATTTCATTGCATATAATCTGTAAGGTTATGGCTCTACTTTTCTTGGTCCTATATCACATGGGTCACCCCATCATAAAGAGTTGCTAGTTCCATATCACCCCCCCCCCTTTATCTTCCAGTTTGCCATCCTAGGTTTGCTGATCTTCCTAAGAATTTATTTATTTAACATTTGTTGACCGGGTTGGTCTAGCTGGGACAGAGCCCTTTTTCAATGGAGACCCGGGGAGAAAAGCTCCACAGTTAATACATACATTTAAGTAGACTTAGCACAAAGATAATAATACAAAATCAAAAAAAGATAATAATATTAAATCACAAGTAGATACATATATACAAAAGTAGGTTACATGAATGACAGTCTCTACATATCAGCAAACAAAATCTGAATAGAAATCAGAATAGAATATTGTTTGACTCCACTTTTGTACTGATTCACCTTTAGGATCCACTACATCAATAGCTCAGGAAGTCTCCAATAATGAACAGTTTTAAGAGGTCCTGCATGTCTTATCTTTTTAATGTGCATTTTAACTGCAGATTTTTAGCTACTCTGACTCATCCACTTTTGAATTTTAAGCCTTTTCTTGATTATATTTTTTGTTGCCTGGGGTATTTTATGGAAGATTTATCTTTAGTTTTGAAGTATTAAATACATTTGAATTTGTAGGTCAACAGGCCAGGGAGCATTGACCCTAAAAAATCCAGGTTGGGTTTTCTATTAGGAGAAAAGGCTGTCACGAAAAGTTCACCCACGTCCTGGAATCAGCTGTGTCTAGAAATAAGAAGCTAGTTGCATCACGGCCATGATTTAATGTATTGTTAATTTTTGAACTAAGCTTAACTCATTTAATCCTGAACAGTAGGAGACTAATTAACACTTCTATAACCTGAGCTCTTCTAAGCCAGGAAACCACTTGCTTCCAAAGAGCTTTTCTTCAAAATCCTGTACTGAAAACACATTTCCTTAGATTTATAATATTTGATAAATGGAGTGAGTTAAAAAATGAAAATATGCTATCTCTTTGGTCAACAATGGAATATACTCTGATGTTCATATTAAAGGTCTGTCCAGAGATGATGATTTTATACTGCAGATTTAGGAAAGAAAAACAATATTTTGTTTGTTAAAAATACTACTGTTATGGTCAAACAAAAGGTTATACCTTTGTAAGTGTGCAGGATAGATCAAAGTTATCAATGAGGGAATGTATTCACCTGTTCAAAAGTTATCTCATTATGTACGGCAGCAGCATGATGCTATTATGTGATATTGCCAAATCTATGCAAATTATACATTATATTTCACAATATTTCAAAACAATATTAATCTACAAAATCATTTGTGTGAGATAAGTATCTATGGCAACACTGTATTACTTAATGTTTTGCATAACATGGCACAATTTGTTCACCTACAGGTCACACAGCTTTTAAGAAATTGATACAGTATTGATAACATGGGTAATAGTCATAAATGCTTTACTAAAAGGGCATTTATATCTGAAAATGCATAAACAATGCCACCATGTTTTAATATCATTTTTTTACTAACACCAACTGCTTGAATAGACTGCCCCCAACATGACAGTATCTCATTGTATTTTTGTATTGTTACTGTAAACATGGAAATATATCCTATTTTCATAACCTTTTCGAAACACTCTATCTCTGCACATCCCATGCTGATAATTTTGCTTTAATGCTTAGCAAATCATGTCAGCTTGTAGATGGCACTTTTCTGCCTTAGCTTTATGTATATACCTTACCAGGGCTTCAGAAATTATTCTTTAAAAGCAATGATGAGTATACTCATGTCAGGAGTACAAGGAATTCTCCTATAAAGATGCGCATACTCTTACAGGCTACACAGGACGTCAGCATGAGTATACTCCTACAGGATACACAGGAAGTCAGCACGAGTATGCTCTTATAGTATACACAGCAAGTCAGTACGAGTATAATCTTACAGGATACACAGGAAGTCAGCATGAATATACTGTTACAGGATACACACAAACTTGGAAGTCAGCATGAGTATACTCTTAACAGGGTACACAGGAAGTCAGCACAAGTATGCTCTTACATGATATTCAGGAAGTCAGCACGAGTATACTCTTACAGGATACACAGGAAGTCAGCACGAGTAAACCCTTACAGGGTACACAGGAAATCAGCACGAGTATACTCTCACAGGATACACAGGAAGATAGCATGAGTATACTCTTACAGGATACACAGGAAGTCAGCATGAGTATACTCTTACAGGGTACATAGGAAGTCAGCATGAGTATATTCTTATAGGATACACAGGAAGTCAGCATGAGTACGCTCTTACAGGATACACAGGAAGTCAGCTTTTCTGATTATTATACTCTTGTAGGAAGCAATGAGTTAAGCATCTAAGAGATTACTACAAATGCAACTGTTAAAAGAAAAAATAGGATAATTGCTTTATGTTTAGTTGCCAAGGGCCAAAATTTGACATGGCGCTTATTATTTTCCTTTATATTACAGTATACAATGCAATGTATTTTTGATTGATATCTTCTTACAGCTTGCAATTGATGTAAATAAGTGTCATTTACAGTTTGCCAAGCTGTCATTCATTTTGTCTCTTACTTCACATTGAGTCATTTTCCTTTGTATATCATATTATTCTATGCACTCATTATGCGATTCAGTGTTTAAACTTGTATAATGTTGTGCCTTAAGGCCCTGATCACAGCTGAAAAGGGTTGTTTCCTAACCAGCCCACCTACCTGGTTAATGAATAAATAAACAGAAATACAAGAGTTGTGAAATAGGCAAATATGGAGCTGCTGAAAAATACTTGTGAGATGATTAAATGTGGAGTGGCTGATGGCTAATAGAAAAAGTCTGAGACAGTGCACTTTGTTTAAGGCCATGCAGGAATATGTGCAAGCTAGTTAGGGTGGACCAGTGGAAGACAGAAAAGAAAACATGTATGGACTTATAATTTCAACTAGGATGGTAGGAAAACATATAAAAGCACACTGGGTTAGGCTATCAGGATGGGAAAAGAAGATCTAGGATTCTGGACTCAGGTGATACTAATATTAATCCTAATCTCAATTCCATACAGGGCACTGGTAAGGCATACCTCACAGCCTCTTAGTGTAAGAAATCTGGACAACCTAGAAATAATAACAGGTTTTACACTGACATGCATTTTCTGAAGGATATAATGTCTCAAACTCAAATGTTTATCATTATTTAATGACTTCACTCGTCAATGATTGAGTTTCTAATGTCATATCCTTAGAAAATGCATGGTAATGCAAAATATGTTATTCTATAAACTTTCTAAGATTAAAAGTACAATATTTAAAATCTGTTCCTGACTTTGGACCTTTGCCCCCCAACAATTTTTTTGATCTGTCTAGCATTCTTGTTCTAAGGTTGAGCGGTATCAGTAATAATAAAATGCAGCCTAAAACTATAGATCTTGAGAACTAAATAACAAGTAGGTCACTTAAGATCCATCACAGGTAAAAATGTTGATCATATGAGAGATAAGTATGAAAAGAAAAATAACAAATAACACTGCCATAAAAATATAAAAAAAGCAAATGTCTGTTAAGGTGTAGGAGGCTGGGTTAACACGCAATATTGTAGATCATCAGAAATGAAATTAAGTCAGAAAATCAAAACTAATGAGAGAAGTCAGTAAAAAGTATAAAATTAAATACAAATCCCTGAGCAAAAATTTGCTGTTTTGTGACAAAAAGGTTTAATGAAACAAGTGGTATAGCAAATCAGGAAATGTAGCATATTATTAGAATGAAATAAAGTAGTAATTTTACAATTATCAAAAATAATACAAAAAAACATGTATAGTTTAGATAATTTTACCAAAATTGATATAATATGAAAACATTGATTATGAATGAAGTTATTATGAACAAGTTATATGGCAATGATTTAATATCTAGAGAAATTTTAGGTGGTTTATAGAGACATTAAAGGTAAGTTAGTATAATACAAACAGAATTGCATGATGAAATGAGATTAAAATCAGACTTATGGTATATTTAGAAAGAAATATATAGGAGAAAAATTGACAGAAGTAAGGAACTGAGTGAAGAGAGGAGGTATAAAGTATGAATAGGCATTTATTCACATTTAGGGGTATAGTTTATCCCAGTGTTGAGCAAGAACATGACCAGATTTTGGCTAAGAAGTCTTTTAGAATAGTTTTGAAGGATGGGAGGGTATTAACCTGATAGATGCAGGTAAGGAGTTCTAGGCCTTAGCAACATGATATGAGTACAGACAATGTCCAGTAGATTTGATAGATTTGTGGACAGACAGGAGTTTTGGGTCACTAGATCATAATAACTGACTGGAAACATGGTTGGGTAGAATGGTATTTAGTGCAGGACAAACAGAAGGATGCTGGATAATTTTATAGGTGGTAAGAAGCTGTGTATATATTAAATGACAGGGTAGTTCCAACCAGTTTAGGCATTTTAGTGCTATACAGTATTGGATTCTGAAAGGGATAGTTGCTGCAAATTTAGCAACTTCGTTATAGAATTGTTAAGTTTTGATTTTTATGATGCCTGTAGGTTAGTAAGGATGGGAGCGCCACAAAGAAGTGTGGGGAGGAGATAAGTAATGGCAAGTGTAGTTTTAGTTGTGTTGTTGAGAAAGTTGCTGAGGCTGTAAAGCATTCCTAGTTTATGATGAGTTTTTCTTATGCAATTTCATATATGCAGATTTAATTCAAAATTATCATCCAATATCACCCCTACTAGTTTGCTATGAGAAGTGATTCAATGGTTGTATTATCAAGAGACAGGATTCTAAATTGTATTTTTTCATGAGAGGGATTTGATAAAAAATAGTAGTTTTTTTGGGTTGAGCATGAGATGTGAGTTACAAAACTATGTTTCAGTGACTGTTAAGATTCTTGACAAATTTTCTGGAGGTATGCCATGTCAAATGTGCAAATGAGTGTGGCGTCATCTGTGTACTATATTAGGGAGGTCTGTTGTGTTGATGTGTGGAGGGTGTTTATGAGAATGTTAAAGGGAAGGAGATCAAGGACTGGTGGTAACTGGGAGGTATGGAGAAAGAGAGAGTGGAGTGCCATTTTACTGACTGATACCTATTGGACAGGTAGCTTTTGAACTGTAGAAGAGTGGGCTGTGAGAGATCTAGTGAAGAGATTCAAAGTAGAAGTTTGCTGTGACAAACTGTGTTAAAGCTTTAGGCAAGTCAAGAAATAAGGAGACAACTAGTTTGCTGTTATCTCTAGCTTTATTGATTGTATCTATATAGGTTAGAAGTGCAGTGTTAGTATTATGGGAATGATGGAGGTTATGCTGCATGGTGGATAGGAGTTCTTCATGTAGGAGATAGTATAGCAATTGTTTTGAATACAGTTTTCAAGTATTTTGGAGAGAGTAGATAAGATTGCTATATATCTAAAGTTAGTGCTGTCTGCTGAATTTCCTCCTTTGTGCAGAGGGATAATGTGTGACTTCTTCCAGAGAGGGGTAATGTGGGATTCCTGGACTAACCTAGTTATAAGGATTGAGATGGGAGAGGCAATGCTATTAGATGCTATTTTAATGTACTTACTTGGAAGATTATCACCCTCAGGTCCAATTATAACAGAATAATCAGGTTATAAGCAGTAAAAGCAATAAACAAAGAGATACAAAGGGGTCAGATGTATTGACCACAGGCTATTGTACAATGACAAAATTCTCAGTGAAAACATTTTAGAATTAAGGTCTCAGTGAAAACGTTTGGATGTTGGGTCTTGTGGCAGAGCTCCTGCAGCATCCTATTGTACACAATAGTGGACAAAATTTGGAGTGAAAACTTTTTGGAGATGGGAGTTATGGCAGAGCTCTTGCAGTATTGTGGTTGGATATAGTGACCACAGGCTATTGTACAATGTCAAAGTTCTCAGTGAAAACATTTGGGAGTTGGGTCTTGTGATGGAGTTCCTGCAGTACTGAGGTCAGATGTAGTGACCACAGACTATTATACAATGACAAAATTCTCAATGGAAACTTTCTGGAGTTGAGTCTTGTGGCAGAGCTCCTGCAGTATTGGGGCCAGATGTAGTGACAAGCTATTTTACAATGACAAAATTCTCAGTGAAAACTTTTTGGAGCTGGGTCTTGTGACAGAGCTCCCGCAGTATCAGGGTCAGATGTAGTGACCACAGGCTCTACACTGTGAAGGAAGATGGTGACTGTTTATTTCATTGATGAAGTAAAAAGAAGATAAATGCATTTAGGCTAGGCTTTCAATGCAAAGAAAATTCTGTGAACTGTTCTGAGTGAAATATTCTACAGTGGATAAAACTGAGAAGGTTGTTCTGCTTCATTTCATTTATTTTTGTTTTGCTTGGTGTATATAGGATCAGCCCTATGGGACTCCTTCCGCCTTCAAGGCCAGAGCCCTCTTAAATGGATACATTCGCTGATGGATGTGAGAGTCAGGTATTAGGGATCAGGCCAGTTTGTAGATCTTGCAGAATGGTCTAGCCTCACTTCCAGGCAGCTTGCATGTTCCACTATAATCTCTCAGGAGATACATGTTTGCTACCATACATGTGCAACCTCCTAGCAAAGTGATACATGCTTGCAATGTGAGCAGCATAGGCTCTTTGCTTTGGGTAATACACCCATATTATTGCAGATACTGACAATGCAGTGAGCTTAGCTGTCTCCTTCTCCCATAATGCATGAGCTGAGCTGCCTCCTTCTCCTACAGTGCATGAGCTAAGCTGCCTCCTTCTCCCACAGTGCATGAGCTAAGCTGCCTCCTTCTCCCACAGTGCATGAGCTGAGCAGCTTCCTTCTTCCACAGTGCATGAGCTGGCATAGCTGCTCACTCCCATCATTTGCTGCCTCGTCCTTCCAGTGACCATTCCACTTGTCAAACATGAATCATCTGGTGTGCAGCTGGGACTTCATCCATCTATGCCATGGGGTTTGGAGAACATTCTTCTTTTGGAGGATGGTACAGAGTTTCCAGGAAGTCTTCCTAACATCTCCAGAGACTGTTGGAGGAGGTTGCCTTAAGAATGTGTATAAGCTTCTATTGTAAAACTAGCAGATGTACATATTTCAATGCTTCATAGTTGCACCACTAGACAAATGCTATTCTAGGGAGAAATACTACTGCTCATACTCATGCATATGTGATTTCACTACTGATGTCATTTTGAAAACAATTAGTATAATTATTGATAGTTTGACTTTTAGCATTTCAAGATTTCTGGTATTTATTATAAAGTGTATTTAGAATGTAAAACTTTCTCAATTACATTACCTTAAATGGGTACTCTTTGCCATATGTGGCTGTAGTGACCTTAACGATGATAACGATAAGGACGATAACGATGATAATGATGATAATGATAAGGATGATAATGATGATAACGATAAGGACGATAACGATGATAATGATAAGGATGATAACGATAATAATGATGAGGACGATAAAGATGATAACGATAAGGATGATAATGAACCTGGAAGAACAATAATTTTAATGTAGCATTTCATTTTAAACAGCAGATTGTAAAAACTAATCATCAAAAGATACTTTACAGCTAGTTGTTCTGAAGACTCATGTTCTTGGTTGTAGTTTGAAAGATCTTTTAAGCCTAAAGTGCAGATAATTAAACTAATAAAGGCAGTGGAAAATGCATTTACTTCCACAAGGACCCAACTTTAATGTCCAAAACTGTTAACACTAAAAAGACTGGATGTAGCACCTGGAGATGGAACCAACAATCAAGAGTGTGGATTCTCATTCATATAATCTCAACTGAAATTTCATATAATGAAGTAACAGTCCAACAGATGAACGCACTGGTACCAAAGAAATAAAACTATTAGCAAAAAATAGGTACTTGTGCGATGAACGAGGGTTAAACCAAAAGTCCAAGGTTTCTATTATTCAAGCAGCCGAGTCCAGTTAATATTCATTCAAATCCATTTATTTGTAACAGATAAAAACAGGGATAAGCGCTTTTGCTAGGTTAGCTTCTTCAGATCCTACAAATACTGAATTAGTTCAGCACATTATATAGTCAACATTGCTTTATTTAATAGAATAATTAAAACAATTAAAACAATTAAAACCAATTAGATGAACTGTGATTATGAAATGCAATCAATAAATCACATAAATCCTTCCAGGATACATATCAATCATTAAATGGCATGAAACATTTTAGTGATAAGTCATATAACATGTTGTCTTGGAACATTATATGGTTTGAAATTGTATAATAAATATGTATAATAAATATATATATAAACTGATATTTACTAAACTAATTTAATGCAAATACTATGTAAGATGAACTGGAAATATACAGAAGGTATGTATTAACTATGAAAGTATCAATGAATATATGAAGATGATTATATGCATCAAATGAAATGAAATGAAGTAAGGTAAAAATAAAAATGTATATGAACTGTATATATGTGTATACAGAAAAAATTGAAATATTGTCTATGAGAAACAGAATTATCAAATATATGAAAATGTATGATGAAATGTTATATATGTGAATGTAGAATAAAATATATATGTATATGTGATATAATAAATATGTTAAAAATTTAAATATGTGTGTATGTATATAAAATGTGTATAAAAATATATTTGTACTTATAGATGTATGTCTAAATGAATAGATATGTATATGTAAATAATAGATATATAAATGTATAAATATAAATATCAATATAAATATGAATATAAACATAAATATCAATATTAATATAAATGTAAATATAAACATAATTGTAGACTATGGTGGGGTCAAAATATATAGAATATCTGTAAGTATGTAAAATGTAAAATGTAATAGTAAGTACTGATGCTCTTTTGAGTGGAATGGGCATGTATATGAAGGGGTTTGTCGGTGAATGTGGTGGTGACAAAGGTGGTGTTGATGGTGGAAAATAAAATGAGCAACTACATGTATGATGGTCTATTATTTAATGTGTCTACGTTGTCTAAGGTAGGGTTTAATTGATGCCCTTTCATTTAAGCCATGGCCTTTGTCTGCTCTAAGTGAGATTATCCAACCACTTTCTTTGTCTTCTGTATAACACCTCACATTTCCTCCCCTTGCATTTGGTATTACCATTTCTAAGACTCTAAATGTAAATGTATGAGAGTCCCCTGCTTGCAGTATATGTTTTGCTAAAGCATTATTAGTATTTTTCTTTTTAATATTATAGCAGTGTTCTCTTATTCTATCTCGTAGGCAACGATTGGTTTTGCCTACGTAGAATGATGAACAGATAGTACATACTGCTAAATATACCACGTGGCAAGTCATACAATTGGCATCAGCAGCAAAGTAAAATTCTTTATTCAAATCTGGGTGTATGAAACTAGGATTAGTATTAATTAGTGGGCAAAAATTACAATGTCCACATGGTTTAGTGAAGCTTTCTGGTTATATATCTTTTTTACTTATATTATAGCATAGTAACCTTTTAAGGTTCATTTTATTTCTATATAGGAACATCGGTTTCTCCCCCACTATGTTCTTAATGTCATTGTCAGTCAGTAGAATATCCCAATACTTATTAATGATGTATTTAATTTCATTGTTATCCCTGGTAAAGAAAGTGGAAAATTTAACTTTATGTGGGGTTGTATTATTGATAGTGCTTTCTGTAATGGTTGCTCCAAAATAAGGAGCACCTTTGGTTGCACGTGTAGCAGTTGTTATCTCTAAATGTTCAGCTATTTCATTGGGCCTGTATGCTCTTTCTAATAGATTCTTTTTCAAGTCATTTAAGTCTCTTTCTAGACCTATTTCATTTGGGTTCATTCTAGACATTCGTAAGGCCTGCCCTTTCATAATGTTTTTAAAAACGTATGTTGGATGCATGCTAGTTCTGAATAATAGCATGTTTCGGTGGCAGCTTTTCCTGTAAATTCCAGTATTTATAACCCCACATGGTAGTTTTTCAACAAAGAGGTCTAGAAATTCAATCTTATTTGTATTCCATTGTGCTGTGAATTTTAGACAGTCATTTAGATTATTAATGACCATGATAACATTTTCTAGATTACTTAAGGTGCCATTCCATAAAATAAATAAATCATCTACAAAACGCCTGTAAAATTTAACATTGGATTTAAATAGTGAATCCTGGAAGAGTACTACTTCCTCCCAATGTGCCAAAAACATGTTGGCGTAGCTATTGGCACATGGAGTGCCCATAGCTACGCCATCACATTGCCTATAAATATCATTGTCAAACATGAATGCATTATTTTCTAAAACTAATTCTAAGAAGTGTATTATTAGATCAATTAAAATATCAGAGTACCCACTGTGATTCCTAAGATAGGAAGTGACATAAGTCAATCCTAATTCATTAGGAATTACTGTAAAAAGTGATTGTATATCTAGTGTTACCAATGTTAAGTCTTCTGTAGATTGTTTTGAATCACGTAATACATAGAAATTAGTATCTAAAATACATCTTAAATGTTTTTCAATGAAAACTGAGATATGTTCTGTCACCCATCCCTTTCCTGAGACTATAGGTCTCATTGGTGGGTCAGTGTGATTTTTATGAATCTTTGGTAGGCCCTGTATGATAGGGATGGTGGATATTTGTATAAATAAGTATTCATATAGATTTTTATTAATCAGTCCGCTTTTGTAGATGTCTAACAGGGTATTATGCATGTAAATGCACATGCTATTCACAGATTCCATATTTTCTTTAACATAAAATTTATCTTGGAGCATGAATTTCATTCTCTGTATGTAATATTCAATGTCTAAAACCACTATTCCAGATCTTTTGTCTGCTGGTCTGATTATAATATTTGAATCATTTTTTAATTTATTCAAACTAGTTCTTTCATTAAAAGTTAGATTATCAAATCTTTTCTTGTTCCTTATTTCATATTGCTTTTTATTATTGTAAAATTTATGAAATTCCTCTTCAGTGACTTTAAAATAAGCTTCTACTAAAGGATGGTTACATGGTGTAAAGTCACTTAGATTTTTAAACTTGAAAGGCTTAGTATTGTTGCTATTAGTACATGTAATATGTGCTTTAGCTTCGTCTTTTGAATCAAATATATATTTCAGCATTATGTTGCGACAGAACACTTTAAGATCTGTGACTGTATCAATAATACCACTGTTAGTATGTGGTATGAAGTTTAAACCTTTGTTTAAAAGTTCAATGTCATCCTCTGTCAGTTCAATACTAGATAAATTAAAGATTAATCCTGATGGTAAAAACAAACAATTGACCCAATATCAGGGCACTGACAGATAACAAATGAATGACAAGGCCACTGCACAACGTAGGTTGAAAACTTCAGTACTTATTCAAGCCAAAACGAACCACAGGACACCAGTTTAATCCACAGCTACAAAATTTTATTACAGACTTAGCGCTTTCACCTTAACAAAGGCATCATCAGAGTCAAGAAGCTGTTACATCAACTCACTTTTAAATAATAAAGTCATTTGACGCCAGTGTAATAAAAATGCCCACACAAATAAAAATGTTATTCTTCCTGGAGTTGGAAGGATTCCAAGATAACTGTACTATGTAGTGTTGTCCAGCATACAGAGCACACATCCATATGGTTCTTAGGACCAAAGAAAACCAGTGAGAGAAGCAACAGAAGATTCTGGTATTCTTGTGGACTCGTTTCCAGTCAGTAATTCACAGAGTTGTTTCCTTCACAGATAATTAAATGAGAAACAGATTAGAACTAAATAGTGCAGAGTGTGAAGGCCTTTCCTGGTTGTTTTTTTAAACAATGGCTGAGCTTGCAGCTGTAGCTTGCCACTTTCTAGCCCTTCCTTTCACAAACACTTTTTCCCCTTCTACCAGGCATGCCTGGTAGAAGGGGAAAAAGTGTTTGTGAAAGGAAGGGCTAGAAAGTGGCAAGCTACAGCTGCAAGCTCAGTCATTGTTTAAAAAAAAAAAAAAAAAAAAAAAAACCAACCAGGAAAGGCCTTCACACTCTGCACTATTTAGTTCTAATCTGTTTCTCATTTAATTACTCCGTATCTGTGAAGGAAACAACTCTGTGAATTACTGACTGGAAACGAGTGTCTCCACAAGAATACCAGAATCTTCTGTTGCTTCTCTCACTGGGTTTTCTCTTTGGTCCTAAGAACCATATGGATGTGTGCTCTGTATGCTGGACAACACTACATAGTACAGTTATCTTGGAATCCTTCCAACTCCAGGAAGAATAACATTTTTATTTGTGTGGGCATTTTTATTACACTGGCGTCAAATGACTTTATTATTTAAAAGTGAGTTGATGTAACAGCTTCTTGACTCTGATGATGCCTTTGTTAAGGTGAAAGCGCTAAGTCTGTAATAAAATTTTGTAGCTGTGGATTAAACTGGTGTCCTGCCGTTGGTTCGTTTTGGCTTGAATAAGTACTGAAGTTTTCAACCTATGTTGTGCAGTGGCCTCGTCATTCATTTATTAATCCTGATGGTTGCTGTTCCACATTTTCTTTAGGGTAGTGTGATGTAAAGTTTCCCCTGATATCTTTCTTTTTTGCCTCCCTCTGCTCATTGAACGGGCTCTCCTTGGGCCCCTGTCCTGACGTATGGCTAAAGGGAAGGACAAGTTAGTTCCTATTCCTGTGGCATTAATATTATCTCTTGTCTTTGGTCTCACTACTGGTGTTGTTGGAACCTTGCCATTAATGTTACCATTTGTAATGCTGACTTTCTGATATAAATTTTGGTTATTAGTGGCACTTGAATGTGTTAAGTGTATAACATCTGATGAATCATTACAGATGTTTTCCAAGTTATTATCAGATGTTAAATTACTGTCTAGTGTGGCCATTGGATGACTATCTGATCTAGGTTTTTCAACCACATCAGTCACATTTTCCACATTTTTTAAAACATTTTCAACAGTTGCACAAACATTTATGTTAAAAGAATTATTAGGAGTAGTTTCATTAATTTCATTGTGATGCTGCACAGTATTACTGATAATTTTATTAGGATTAACATGACTATGCATCATATCATTGTCATTAACTGCATTTGGATTAATATCAGCAGGTATTCTTTCACTAACATGTCCAACAGTTTGCCCATTTCTAACAACATTATTATTATTGGAAGTGTTCCTGGGCCAAGTGAAGACATTACCTGTTCTAAAATCTCTAAAGTCTCTAGAGACTTTAGATTTCTTTTGTTGGAATAATTTATGCTCATTGTTGGAATAATTTATGCTCATAAGCTGATACACAGTCTAACATATTATCAAAAAGTGCATTTACAGTATTTTCTGAAAAATTATTAAAAAGTTCTGTTTGCTTAGCATTTATATTGTCTGTCAGTGTTTTTTCTTCAGGTAGAAAAAAATCAATTAAGAGTTTTAAGTACTTACGGCTTGTATCTATATTGATACGTTGCCATAATGCAAGCAGTTCAGGGTATTCATGTCCTTGGCTTGGCATCGAGAAAACCCTTAATCCTTGTGGTATTATGTTATTTTGCAAGCAGAACTCAAAATGTATTCGTTGAGTTTAGAGCCGTTTTAGTTTATAAAAATCCTTTTCTATATCCCCAAGTAATCTGTTCAGTCTCTGTCAACCACTGGTCTTTCGCCATCACTCGTAGCGTTGTTGTCCTCCAGAAACCATGATGGAATTGAGGTTCCGTTTAGGTATTTCCGGAACCGGAGTTCAAGTGCGTTTTTGCCCCGGTGTTCACTTCTGGGCTTCTGCGTAGTTAGAACGTTGTCTTTGCCTCGGTGTTCACCTCTTGGCATATAGGCTAATTCTATATCAGCCATCCTGTGCTGGGAAATTAGATTTAGATAATTTGAAAATTTCCACGGAGATGCCTCGCTCCTCGTGTTGGGCTGATAATGGTTTGAAAGTAAATATAATGAAGTAACAGTCCAACAGATGAACGCACTGGTACCAAAGGAATAAAACTATTAGCAAAAATAGGTACTTGTGCGATGAACGAGGGTTAAACCAAAAGTCCAAGGTTTCTATTATTCAAGCAGCTGAGTCCAGTTAATATTCATTCAAATCCATTTATTTGTAACAGATAAAAACAGGGATAAGCGCTTTCGCTAGGTTAGCTTCTTCAGATCCTACAAATACTGAATTAGTTCAGCACATTATATAGTCAACATTGCTTTATTTAATAGAATAATTAAAACAATTAAAACAATTAAAACCAATTAGATGAACAGTGATTATGAAATACAATCAATAAATCACATAAATCCTTCCAGGGTACATATCAATCATTAAATGGCATGAAACATTTTAGTGATAAGTCATATAACATGTTGTCTTGGAACATTATATGGTTTGAAATTGTATAATAAATATGTATAATAAATATATATGTAAACTGATATTTACTAAACTAATTTAATGCAAATACTATGTAAGATGAACTGGAAATATACAGAAGGTATGTATTAACTATGAAAGTATCAATGAATATATGAAGATGATTATATGCATGAAATGAAATGAAATGAAGTAAGGTAAAAATAAAAATGTATATGAACTGTATATATGTGTATATAGAAAAAATTTAAATTTCATAGTTCTATTTCACATGTGATAACTGTTTAATATAATAATATGTCATAAATGAATGATATGAATGCATTTTAAATACAAAATAACATTTAAAGGCTCTTAAAAATGTGTTTGTTGAAAATAAAACAAAATAATGTATTGCATATTTGCATCGTAGTGTTGAGGGGTGAGAATGTTGATGGCTGCAGATGTCATGTTAGAATGAATGTCAATAGATAGTTTTGAATAAATAAAACTAAACTCGCTAAGGCAAACTGTATGATACTACATTACTGTTTTAAGTTAGGTGACAGTGGGTTTGGCATACATGAGCATATCTAAAAAATACTACATTGGTTTCTGATTTAATGTGGAGTTGACTGGCAAGACAAGTTTTATTTGAATTTATATTTTGTTATCACTGTTTTTCACTGTTTGCAGATAGGAAGGGACAGGTTGTTAACAAGATTTACTTTGATTCATATTTTGCTGTTTTGCCGAAGGGGCTTAGACAGTTATAAATTCACACAGGCTGCAGAGAGGAGAATCCTTAGCATATCTAAACAATACTACCTTGTTTTGTGATTTACTGTGGAGTTGACTGGTAAGAGGAGTTTTATTTGAATGTATATTTTATTTATTATTAATGTTTTTCACTGTTTGTAGGTGGGAAGGAATAACTTGTTAACAAGATTTACTTTGATTCATATTTTGTTTTACCATTGATTTCACTGTTGGTTGTTAGAAAGGGATAGGTTTTAGACATGCAAGCTCTAGCCACCCCAAGGGTCCTAGACAGCTATAAATTCACACAGATTACAGAGAGAAAAATCCTGAGCATATCTAAACAATCCTACCTTGGTTTGTGATTTATTGAGCCTTGCTGTTAAAAATTAGGGCGACTGTGAGCGATAGTGAGCAGAAGCTACTGCGCACCTTCACACGTGACATAAAGGAATTACAGCTTTTGTCTAGCCTGCAGAACTTGTATGGTCAGAACAACTTTACTGTACTTAACTTTAGTATTTAGTTGTATATTGTTCATGTGATTCTTTGGCATAGAAGTTGATTTAAGTTCTTTTTGAATTCTGTGGTTACTGATTTTGATAATTCTTTTCTTTTACAATATTTTATTTGTTTGAAGCTGAATATGGATTCCTTAAAGGACCACTATGGGCAAATGATGAAAAAACATGTATTTTTTAACTAGTCATGAATTTCTGCACTTCTCAAAGCTGCTTGCTACAAAATAAGTATTCAGTCCTAATTTTATTTCTTTTTTTTATCCTTGTCAGCCCTCATGGGGCAGACGTCCTGATGAGAGTTTTTTCCTTTGGAAAGCTAAATCTGTCCCAAAATGCAGTTTGACAGCCCTGAATGTGAGAAAAAGTAGCCCTACCATTTGTTGTCAGATTAGACTTCCATTCACTTACAATGGGAAACCTGAAAAAAACTGACAAGGTTAAGAGTTTGCAGATCAAGTGCCATTGACTGGTCTGCACTGCATTTTACAAATGTTGTTCCCACTAATGTACTATACATTGTCTGAAAAAAGCTTGCAAAAGTGCCAACAAATTGCTGAAATAAAAAATCCTTTTTACAAAGATCAGGTTTGTTATTTGCAGTTCTTGACCAAGTTACTCCTCCCATCTCCCCTCCTTCAATGAGCCAGAGTCTCACATTTCCAGCTTGGTTAGGTTCAGCTACTTAGTCTACTTTGCATGACAAAAAATCAGCTAGAGGTGTTATGATAGGGACTAAAGATAGTTACAAGACCTAAGATTATTACATGTTCAGTGATAACACCAATACTATAGACTATGTAACTGTGACAATAAAGACAACCCTAGAACATATAATAATTGCTGGAGTGTATAGACCACCAGAGTCAAGTGCAGATGACCTAGAAGAATTCATACATTTCTTGCATGACACACAGGAGGGAAGAATAATATTAGCTGGGGACTTAAATTTACCAGAAACAGACTGGAATAATATTAATTCAACAACATTAATAAGGAAATTATTCACAACATATATTCAGGAACAATAATTGGTTCAAAGATTGTAAAAAAAAAAAAACTAGCAGAGGGCGTAACATACTAGACATTGTTTGTGTTCCTAAAGAGATTACTGTAACTTCAAGTCAAGTTTTACCATCGTTGATGTGCAGTGATCATGGGGTTATAAAGATTAATTTGTTGCTAGATAATTCTGCCAAACTGAAATCTAAACCAAGGCACAGAAAGTTAATTAAAGGTTATATGGAAGCAAAATATTCACTATGTAAAACTAACTGGAGTGAGGTGTTCAGTCGAAAAACTGCAGATGGAATGTGGAAAGTTTTGAAAGAGAAATTGTTTGAGTACAAAAAATCAAAAAAATGTTTAACATCAGAATCTAAGCATACATCAGGGGGAGATATTGCCATAACAAGTTATCTGATTAAGGTGAGAGACAAAAAATATAAGAAATGGAAGACAGGTCGAACTACAACTTTCAAAACTGAAATAAACAAGCTGGACAAACAGATTAAGCATGGTGTGAGACAAGATCTAGAAAAATTTGAAGAAAATTTATATAAATATGTTGAGAATAACAGGAATCCTTTTTATAGATACATAAGATGTGGAAGGAGTAAAAACATACAAATTGATAAACTGTGTGCAGATTCTAAAATTTATTCTCAGACACAACAGATTATAGCTATATTTACAAAATCATATGCAAAACGGTTTGGATCCACAAAAGGGGTGATAAATTGTCATAGTGACATCCAGGTAACCCCAGATACTAGAATAAAATTAGATTACATTGAAAAAGAAATGTGCAAACTGGAACCAAACAAAGCACAGGGAGGAGATGGAATTAGTTACAATGACCTGAGAACACTTCAGCAAAAACTTACGGTATCATTATATCTATTATTCACTAGATCATACAAATATGGGGAGATTCCTCAAGAATGGACATGTGCTTATTAAACCTGTGTTTAAAGGAAAGGGGAGTAGGGGTAATCCCAGAGGCATACAGACCCTTAAGTATACTTTTATGTTGTGGAAAAATAATGTGAATGTAATATTGGATAGGTTATTGTCAGAACTGCATATGTTGGGACTTGAAACCATATATCATCATGCATTGCTGAAAATAGATCTATTACCACCTGTAACATGATGTTCTATAACAATATAATAATAGCTATAAATGTAATTTATATAGATTTAACTTTAGCATTTGACAGGATCATAAACAAAACACTGATCAATAAATTAGTACAACTAGGTGTCGATGTACTCTTGATAAGATGGCTAGCTGCATGGCTTACAAATAAGACATGACAAGTATCATACAGCAACTGGATAGGTGAAATCCTTGGTTACAATCAGGGTGTTCCACAGGGCCCTTACTTGTTTAGATTGTATCTTTCAGACCTAACTTTTTCATCTGAGCTATTCTACAGTCTATATTCAGACAACCTGAATTGGGTAAACTGATTAAATGTGTTATAGATATGGCATGTCTGCAAAATAACTTGACTAAATTGACCATCTGGGCACAGGAGAATAATATGCTGTTAAATGCATCAAAAACTAAGAATATAAGATTTGGGAGACGTAAATTGAAAGGTGAATATTTAATACAGCACACAGTGATTGAAACTGTAGACTCATTTAAGGACCCTGGTATATGGGTAGATTCAGCTATGAGTTTTTCTAATCATATCAACCAATTGGTTAATGACAGTCATAAAACTATAGGCTGTATAAAAAGATTTATAACAACAAATGTAAAATAAATGTAAAATAAAATAAAATTATAAAGTCTAGGAAATCAAGAATTATGAAGTCATTGTTTGTTAGTTGCATTAGCCCCAAACTTGAGTATGGAATAACAATATGGAAACCCTATAAGAAAACAAGTATGAGTAAACTAGAAAGATTAGAGAGGAAATATACCAAGGGCATCCATGGATGTGAAAATGTAAGTTATTATGAAAGGCTAAAATATCTGAATGTGTACAGTGTCTCTTACAGATATCTAAGAGGAGATCTTATTCAGGTATAAAGGGCATTTAGAGACAACTACCTCTGGGAATGTTTGGAGTTATCAAAAAGTGCTAGAGAATCATCAGACAACCTATGTAGAAGATACTATAGGAATGAGAAGTGTACTAACTGGTTCTCTGACAGAGTAGCTGATGCATGGAACAGACTACCAAATTACACTAAAGCAAGTACTAGTTTAGATATTTTTAAGAACAGCCTGGTCACTTATTGTGGGAACAATTGTTTTGGTATATTGACAAGTTAGAAGGGCATTAACACCTGTGCTTGAAACATTTGTATGCATGTATGTATGCATGTATGTATGTATGAGCTACTATGGAACTGTTTAGATGACTAAAAATGTATTATATGCATTATCTGAAAAATAATATTTGGAATGCTGACCAATGCATGAAACTTGCATGTCTGGTTACTTTGCAGATATAGTTCTAATATTGTTTACTTAGAGCAGAATATTTTTTTACTTGGTTTTAAAACAATAGATAAACAATTTAATTATAAACAAACTAATAACTATGTACATATGTCCACAGCTGATCAATACATCAAAGTTATACATATCAATAACAATTAATATTTTTCAATCAAGTCTTTAAGTTTAAGCGAAGATTTATATGAATGTGTAATATTAGAAGATCTCATCTTTATAGTATGCAATTCACTACTGCAAATAATTTTTTACTATACTAATAAATTCAACACTAGAGGGGGCAACTTTACTCTTTCACTTTTTAGTAATTGATTTTCTGGCTATAGCAAGAATAGACCAAAAAGGGGAGATAACTTCACATTTATATACCATATGCATCTAATCAGCTATTACTTCAGAATCACATCTCTAGCATTTAATTCCATTTGATTTATATGTGACTTTAATTTTGTTGAGTGACAACAGCTATGTGCAAGAATTTCCAAGTGAAAATTTTCCACTATAATGAAGATGTGGTTTTATCCATAGATTTTAATATTATTTTCTTGTTTTCTTCAGAGACGTCTTCATTATTAATTTTTGAGGAATAATTCCAATAGGAATTGTCTAAATATGTGAAATCTAACTTAAGAATTTTATTAATTTTTGACAAATATGATTTTTCATTGCAGTATTATTCATATTTATTAAGAATTCCAATAATTCGGGGAACGATTTTTTAGGTTAAATATCTTATTTATTTCTATGGTCTCAAAGTCTGTAAATATTTGTAAAATTAACCAGTTATCAGATTCTTGATTGTATTTGGACCTTACATTTTCAACAGTATATATATCAGTACAATTTAAGAATTTATGCCAATAAATTAAGTTACTTTGTTGTTTCAGTGTTAGCATTTTGTTGAAGTTATGATTTTCTGAGCAGTCATTTTTATATGCAATTGGAAACATAGAGAATATTACACCTTTAATAGACTGGTTAGAATATGTGAACTTTTGGAAAGAGGAAATAATGTTATTTAAATAGGGAATTTGAGAACAGGGCATAATTCCATTTTTGCAAAAATCTTTTAGTAACTAGATAAAACTACTAGGGACTACTTGTTTATGACTGGTTGTGATATATTTATTATTTAGTAATAATATTTTTGATGTATTTTTAATTTTTAATCATAAGATGAATTTATCCACAACACTATAACTTTTTATAATTGTTGAAGCTGCATATGATTGAATGTCAGGGAATCTTTTTCCACAATTATCCCAACCTTTTCTGTGCCAATAAAAGTAAACTCTTGGTTTATTAGGATGCCAACAATTTAAGTGGAATATTATTTATCTTCTTCATCTTTTTTTGGTGGAGATAGTATTAAAGATTGTAAAACAAACAATATTTTAGGGAGAACTACCATCTTAATAAGCATAAATTGTTCTTTCATGGTAAAGAAGAATTTTCCAATTTGTGACTAAATTTAAAAATTTTATCAACAAGCTGTTGAAAGTTTGTCTCATTTCTTTACTATTAGACATAATGGTTATACCAAGGTATTTCATTTGATTGCTATTCCAACTGAAGTTAGAATATTTTTGTATGAATTTTTAATTTTTTTAATTAATAATGTACTTGTTTTATTTTGATTAAATCTTAAGTTCGAGACTCATATAACTAATTATATGTTCTAATGCTTTTTCTATATTTCCTATTGCTAGTAAAATATCATCAGCAAAGAGTTGGCTCTTTAGTTAGAAATATTCTTCTATTTTGATACCATAATGTTCTTATTGGATCTAATACTATTAGCAAAGGGTTCTATAGCTAGTGCAAAATGTAAAGGTGATAGTAGACAGCCTTGTGTTGTGCCTTTTTGTAATTTAAAGGAACTAGAAAGAAAATAACATATTTTAACATAAGCACAGAAGTTATTTTATAACTTAGAAATTAATGCAATTAGCTCAGATGAGAAATTATGTCCTTTAAGTGCTTTAAACAGGTACAACCAATTAACTGAGTCAAAAGCCGTATCTAAATTGAGACTGATGATAGAAAGTTCTTTTCTATTTTTATTTGCATAGTCTTTTAATGTATGTACTCTTATCCTGTGCTTGTCTATTAAATATAAACCCAGTTTGATCATTGTTAATTAGTTTAGGCATACATAGATTGATTCTGTTAGCTAAAATGGATGTGAACATCTTATATTCCACATATAAAAGTGAAATGGGTCTGCATGATGAATACTTTGTAGGGTCCTTATCTTGTTTGAAAATAGGTGATATAATATCTAATATCTGGAACCTTCTTAGAGCAGAATATTGGTAAGTATGCAACTAGTGAGTTATAATGCAAAAATAAATCATTAATTTCATATATAAAATGCAATAGAAAAGTTGTTTGATTTTTGTATACCACAATACAGTCTTTATTAGCATTGATATAAATGAATGCAACACACGAATCAAAAAAAATTAGTATATCTTTTTATTAGTGTAAACTGGATGGGGAATGTTACTGACAGATATATATCATGCTGATGTTACAAATACTATATGACTGCTCTATGTGTCATTTAAAATTATTGTACCTGTTTATGTATTGTTATTATATGAATCTTCATGAGGCATTGTATGCACCTCTGTTTTTTTACACAACCGATAACTATTAATGCATACCAACGAAAGAACAGGGTCTAAGATGCCTATGCAAAAATTGCAAGCGGTATACTATTATCTTTATCAAGACATGAACATGCAACATTGATCAGGACTGCAGCAGTGAATGTACTTGAACATCTACATTTATAGAATGTTGCTAATACAATGATGCTTTATTTCTCATTTTGCTATCACTCCAGTCCTGCATGTGCCATTGTGTGTGTGTGTGTGCGTGTGTGTGTGTGTGTGTGTGTGTGTGTGTGTGTGTGTGTGTGTGTGTGTGTGTGGGCGCGAGGGAGAGAGAGAATGGTTGTTTCCCAAATGCAATATTTTGTATTTTTTATTTAATTTACAGTGTCTTGTTTTACACCATTCTACACATCTTCTCAAGTTCCTTTTTATAATTTCTGTGAAATAATTGGATCAAATCTGTCACAAATTTACTGTGAGCAGGAGTACATACTTTTCCCATAGGCTTCCTATAATCCATTTAGTATATAGAAAATGAATTAGCTACACTTGCGATGTAAAACAGTTATTTCACTTGTATAGATATAGTTATATATATCTATTATAATTGTTTCACTTTTTGATGGAAATAACTGAAAATTCAACATCTGAAAAGCTGAGTTTCAGAATGATGGGCTCATGTCCCTTTAACTGACATACATCAGGTATCTATTAGTTATATCAATGGCCTGTCAGTTTATGCAGTACATATGCAGTACAGGTCTTGTTATCTTGACTCATATATCCGACATAGACACTATTGGTTAGATTTCATACTGTACCTCATAGATGCGCAGGAGTCTCTCAAATGCTTTTGTTACTGTAAAGAAAAGATATAAAGTTAGTTTAGCAAAATTCTTATGTGATAAGCATGAATAATAATACATTTAAGTAAAGCATGAAATGTTCTCTTTCTATAGTTTTTTTGGTAATAAGCATTGCCATGCCATTTTAGCAAATGTACACTTTTTGAAGTTATAATTTCTTTAACAATGTACATCAGACTAACTTTAAAAATTTGAACCAATGCTTTAGTAATTTAATAATTTTTATTCCTTTTATTAAACATCTTTATTAAATTATCACTTAACACATAAGCACACATATATTTTATTTTATTTTATTTATTTATTTATTAATTTTTATTTATTTAACATTTATTTACCAGGAAAGCCTGACTTGGAACAAAGCCAATTTTCAGGGGAGGCCCAGGGAGAAATGCTCCAGACGTATGTCTTTGTACATTACCAGAAAAGGAAACTAGCCATATTAACAGTTTTTTTTTTTTTTGCATTTACACACATTATGTATTACACAGTTTCTTTTATTATAACTGTCTTTCAGCCCAACATTACATAAATTACACAATCTGCCTTCCCTTAAACCTCACTCCTCCTCCTCATGAATATTATTTTGCATGTATTTTTCCCACAAATTTCATTTATTTCTATACACTTTCCTCCTGTTTTCTAAATGTCCTGTTCCAGTTATTTTATCTCTTTTACAATGTTCAGTGCTTCAAATACAGTTGTTTTAGATTTTGATTTCCATTTTTTTAGTAATTGTTGCTGGAGGCTTTTACTAAGTAATAATTGGATTTATAAACAAAATTAAAGTCAAACACACATGGTAATTGGGCAGGCTGTATGTTGATTGTTTTTATACTTTGTGGAATATGAAAGTGTTTTTTTCTCCCCATTTTCAAGAAATGATTTTTTACCTTATTTTGGAACTGTTTTTATTGCATATGAATACAGGTCCTTTTTGTTTAGGTGGTATGATGTTCATATTTAGTATGACTGTTTCATAATGGATTTAATCTCAGTGGCAATCAAGGAGAGGGTTTTGGACTTGAGTTTCTTCTTTCTGGTGGGGGTTAAGCTATCAAAATATATGTATAATGGGATTTCTTGTACCTGACATTTCTTAGTACTCCTGCACACAGGAATGTGATAACTTCTTTTGAATTTTACTAGAGACCAGACTTTAGTTGGAGTGATCACCACTGAGGCAAATAGACATGAGTTTAGCAGTTGTAATGGTGCTGGTGTAAATCAGTCTAATATATGTTCTGTTTTTTATATACTATCAGTTCTATGGGCTTCTGATGTGTTATGCCAATTCACAAAGAATGTGTGTGGCTACAATGTTGTTTATGTATTTTGAGTGAGACTTGTCCATGTAATGGTCACTCCTGAGGGCCATCTCTCATCTGATATTACTAGACAGCCAGAAGAAAATATATAAATACACCTGAGTGCCACCTACTGGGTAGCCAACTGGCTTTCACAGAGGATGTAAGAGATAAGAAAAGTAAAAATGCCAGTCACAAGTAGAGTTCCCCTGGGATCAGTACTTGGACTGCATCTGTTTCGCATTTACTTCTCAGATGTTCAGGGCAATGTAAATAAGCTGTGATTTTTTTCCAACATCTTTATTAAATTTCTACATATGACAAAGGTGATCTTACATTTATATAAATGAAAAGCATACAAAATTATATCACTTTAGTTGCAATCAGTTTACATCACAGACACCATAGAAACAGTTGTAGTTGTAAACATTATAAATCAGTTATAAACCTTCCAGTCATTGTCAGTTAAGCATTATATAGCTCATTCAAATCCTGCCACTTAAACCTCATTCCTGCTCTGCATATTCTATTCCCACAATTCGCATTTTTTTCTATGTAGGTTGCTCCTGCTCTTTTCTAAAGATCCCAGTTCCAGTTGTTTTATCTCTGTTACTATATTCATTACTTCTAGTAAATCAGGTCTAGACTTTGATTTCCATTTTCTAGTAATTGCTTTTTTGGCAGCCACCATAATTAGACTCAGTAAGGCTTTACTATGTCTAGGCAATTCTGATTCTGTAGTATAACTCAAAAAAAATCATCTCCCCAGTCAGTCCAATCAGCTCACCTAGCATCTCCGACAGAGCGGTCCGCAGGGAATCCCAGAAATCTGCCAGCTCATCACACCTACAAAAAATATGTTTCCAGCTACCTCTTTCTTGCCCATCACACCTCCAACATTTGCTATCCACATGAGGAAAAATTATTTGGAGTCTACTTGATGTATAAAAATACCTATGTAAACATTTCTAGGCAAAGATCCTAAATCTTCTAGACTTTGTTGCATGTTTGAGAGATATACATATATCCCACATTGTCTCTTTGTGAATTGCTTATCCAGTCTCTCTTCCCAATCCTTTCTAAGCTCTTCTGATTGATTCTTATAATTATCATACAGTATTTTATATGCTTTACTAATTATTCATTTTTTGATGGTAGCTTCTGTTCTAGATTCTATTAAAACTCTACCAGTGCTGGTCTTTCATTTAGGAGCCTCATATTTATTTCCCTTTGCCTATACTGTGATATCAATCCTTGATAGGGAAGGCAATCTCTAACCTGCACTCCAAATAAAATGTTGGCCTCTTCCCATTCTATTACCTTTCACTTTCTAGTTATTTGCTCCTAATACCTTGGTTCCTTTGTAAATTGGCTGTGGCTGACCAGGTGTTTGGATGACTGAAAGCTCAGGGTAGTCATAGAATCCTCCAAAGACATAAACATCCTCCAGAAGGGTCTCACACAAAAGAATAATTTGTGTAAGAACCATGGTGTCAAACTAAATGCAAAAAAGTGCATAATGATCTACTTTGATAAATCATCCATCCCCACAAACTATAACATTGACAACATACATCTTAAGGTAGAAAAGATAGCGAGGGATCTGGGGACTTATGTGAATAGTGATCTGGCCTTTGACCAACACATGTCCACCACAGTTAGGAAGTAATTTTATATAGCACAACTTATAAGTAAGGGCACTGCATCCAGGCCCAGGAGGCTATTGCCACCCAGTATTCAGACCTTATTAGACCAGTCATCAAGCACAATGCACCCTTTGGTATGTACCGGCAAAGGCACATGCTTCAACTCAAATGTCCACAGAAATTCCCTACCAAAAGAATCCAGGGAGTCTAACACATTAATTACACAGGGATCACTCTCTCTATTATCAGTTTTCTATAGACTATAAAGGAGTGCCTTCTGGTTAGGCTTTAAGGCCTTCTCCAGCTCAGCACTGAAAAACCTGCATCATATCAGCAAAAACAATAGTATCAAAAATACCTGGTATAAGGATTTTACCATTTCCAGCAATCTAAATAATCTCTTTCTTCCCCATCACACCAACATTTGCTATCTACCCGAGGAAAAATTCATATGAAGTTTGCTTGGGGTAAAAAAAACATGCAAATACTTCCAAGCAAAAATTCTAAAACGTCTGAACTTTGTTAGATGCTGGGGAGACATATATATGTCCTACCATTGTTCCCTTGTAAACTGCTTTTCCAGTCTTTCTTCCCAATCTTTTCTAACCTCCTCTGATTGAGTCTTATAGTTATTGTGCAATAGTATATATGCACTACAAATTATCCCTTTTTAAAAGCAGTCTTTGTTTTACATTTGACTAAAAATTCTACCCAATCAAGTCATTCACTTAGGGTTCCCCTATCCGTTTCCTTTTACCTATACTCTTATATCAATCCCTGGTACGGAAGGCAGTTTCTAACCTGCAGTCCAAACTTCTTCTTGACTTCATCCCACTGTTACTTTTTCATGTCTAGTTATTTGTTTCTAATGCCTTGGTTCCTTTGCCAGTTTTCTCCAGTAAACTGCAGCTCCTATTGCCTATATTCCCCTATTTGCATTCATCTCTATTTACCAAATCTCCTTTCTCCATTCCTGAGTTGGCTTAGTTCATGGAATATTTTGTATAACTTTGTAGATAATAATATGTTATATGCTTCATATTCTTCTCCTTAAGAATTTGTACCAAAATCCCACTCTGTCATTATTTTTTGAAATCCCCCTGCATCATCATCATTCCTTTCCAATTTGATTCTAACCTTCTGCTTGTGTTAAGTATATAAACCTTAACTGTGTAGTTCTAAAATAGCTCTTTAAATCAGGTAATCCAAAACCACCTTGTTCTATGGGGAGGACAACTCATCCCACTTAACTCTTGCTGTTTCCTTCCCAGATAAATTCCTTCAACTCTTTATTAATTATTATCCACAACTTATTCTCCAGTTGATAAAAATATGTCTGACCTATATATAAAACCAAAGAGACTAAAAACATTTTCACTGCTTGTATCTTGCGATCCTTATCCATAAGCAAGAGCTTCCAGTTTTTGTATTATCTTTTGTTAAGTCTCTCCTTACATATCCTTAGCTGCCATAACAGAAACCTTTTTAATCCACACTACTAAATACATCATCTTATTGTGTCCCCATAAATATGGTTATTGCTGAAACAATTTGTGAGTGGGTACATAATTTACGGCTATAGCCTTTGCTTTATCATCATTAACGTTCTATCCCGAAATGACGTGAAAATGACTCAAAATGTTCCACAACTCTGAGATGTCGATTTCCAGATTTTTCATGTACAGAATAATATTGTCTGCAAATAAAGGCAGCTTTTCTTGTTTACCATACCAGTTATAACCTTGAATTTTTAAGTCACTTATTTTCTTTGACAGAGGCTGTAAATATAAACCACATAACAAAGGAGAAAAGAAATCCCTGTCTAGTTTCTCTGTTCAAATGCAACTTATCAGAGGGAAACTCTCCCACATTAATTCTTGTCTCCTATCTTTCGTATATCCTCCTAAATAACCTTATTATTGAATCAGGAAATACAAGTGCTTCCATTACCTTACTCATAAAGGTTTGAAGAATTGTTGTTGTCATCCCAATCCACAAAAGAGAACCCACTACTGACCTTGATAACCATAAACAGATAAGCCTTTCCAGCCTTATATGTAAGGCAGTGGAGTGCATGATTAAAGAACTTAAAAACAAGGACATTGGCAGTCTATAGGCACATGACTCAAACTTGTTTGGGCTCACTAAAGGGGAATACTCCCTTCTAAACTTAGTGAACTTCTTTGAACAAATCACTGATGCACTGGATGAAGACAAATTGATACACACAACTGGGTCTATATCAGAATTGTGAATGTTCACAATGTCGAATCTGACATTGTCGATGCATAAACAGCGAAACCGCAGAACATCGAAGAGGTAAATGGAAATCTCCGTAAAGGGAGATTTCCATTTACTTCAATGTAGTGCAGTCTCAGAGTTGGAATATTTAAGTAGCGGGGAGTGTGGGGGGTGCAGGGAGGCTTGCCCCCCTGCTTAAAGCAAGTAGGTCTATTTTTTTACTTTTTGTGATGTTTTTATTAGGTGTTCAGTGTTACTGGACTTCGATGATATGGTGTCGATCATATTGTATTTGAAGTTCAGTAACTTTGAGCATCTAATATAAATCCACACAACTTACCTCAACCATGGAGAAGGCTCTTGACACCATCCCATGTTCAGACACTGTCAACAGACTAATGAACTAAATATAAACCCTTCTGAAACTCACAGGATAGCAAACTGGCTAAATAACAGAACCCTATTTATTAGTATAAGTGGCATGCTTTCATCGAAAAAGGTTGTTATTACAAGTGAGGCCCCTCAAGGATTGATCCTGGGGTTACTTCTCTTTGGTATTTACTTCTCTGATATCAAGGTCAATATCATGGGCCTGTGACTGACCAACTTTGTAGACAACTGCAGACTCAGAGTGTCATAAACTCTCTAACTGACTCCCAGATTCTCTGATAGGGACTAACACTTACAAATAAATGGTGTCAAGACATTGGCATTAGTGAAGGGTGCAGTAATATATTAGGGGATGCTTACATATTTTCACAGGTGTTGCATTTTTAAGGTCCTCCACTGTGAATATAGGCATGTCTGATATCAGGGACCTGTCTGGGCCTAATGATAGTAGCAACCAAATCCTGCTACAGTCAGAGGTCATGGCAGCAGTAGAAGATGTAGACAATGATGACCACATCCCCTACACATTCCACTGGCATAGCTCCTATGCCTGCGAAACCCACACTTCATTCCCAAGATGTCATAGTAGAATAGAATGTGGCCAACACATCCACACTGGGAGACGTCTTCTCCAGGTAAAGCCATCCTTGGTTACCCCAAGCTCCACTGAGTGTGGCAAGGATAACAGGAGTCAGAGTACTTGTGGCCAGACACACTGTGAGCTCCACCCTGTCCTGGTCTGAGAGTCTCTATGGGCACTACTCATCTTTTTTGCAGTGTCATTATATAGGAACATTCAAAGACCAGTGCTGCCATAGCAGAGCTGGTCATGGTTGTAGATGATCTGTATGATGACTTGCTGGAGAGCCTGGCCCATTTATGCACTATAATGGAAAGCTGGCATAGGGATTCTTTATGCTGCAGATATCCCTGTGCAGTCACCTATCATTGGTACCTTTCTTCTCATGAGTAGTCTACCACCACCTCTCATGGAAAAGCCCACCTCAGGAGAGGTAGGGCACAGACAAATTCCCATAGCACCCCCACTTCCACACCACCATCCAGTGTTGAGGCACAGTGGAATCCCATGGACACTGATGTGGTTGGGGTGTTTGTACTAAAACCAGTTGTGGGACATTCAACCTTTCATGGTCATTGAACACTCTATCCACTGTGCAAGCTGTCATGTCTGTGACCTTCTTAGGAGATGACACCCCTGTGAATGGAGATTTACACAGTCAGTGTATAGATCTTCTATGGATGCCATACATCTATCAATCAGTCCCCAGCACAATGCTGCATCATCTGCTGCAGCTCTGCCCATACACACCCACAAAAGCCCATCAGCACTTTCCACTTCTGCCTAGTTACAAGAAAATGGAGACTCCACCAACTTCCTGATTAGTCTTCCCTACTCCGCAAACTCACCCATCCATAAGTGATTTAACACTGAATTAACACCACACCTCCACTCCCAGGCATACAATGTCCATAGTTAACATATCATTGTGACTCTCCACACATGAGTATATGAAGTCAACTGTGCAATGTTTCAGTACTCTGTTACTGAGGTAGCCTGTTACTAAAGCACAGTGGAGGTCACCATGCATAATTTAGCACAGCCTGGGGTGTATTAATGTACGCATCATTGTTACCATTGTGGTATGTTTAATCTGGCTCACAGTTACAAACTGCACACTGTATTTTTGTAGTGCTGTAGTGTACTGCATCTGACTATGCCCCACATGCCTCATATGGTCATCCACTGTGGCTGGCTATTCTTGACAGTCTCCTTATCAGAACCTCCTTTGTTGCTGCCTCCATGACTTCCATCTTCTAATTTTTTCCCCTGCTGTATCTATTATAAAAGCAAAAATGATTTATAAAAGTGCACATACTACAACTATTTTATTGTGTGTTTTAGGGCTGTACTGCACATACTACAAATATTTAATTGCATGTTTTAGGGCTATACTGCAGGACATCACTGAAGACATCTAGGTAGCAGAAGCAGAAATTAAAAAGTCTGATCACATGTTCAATAATAATTCAGGTCTGTGACAGGGCAGTATTGTGTGCATTGTCTGCCATGGTCTGTTGGTTTCTTATTGGTGTAATAACCCATGGCTTCAGGGTATATTTAGCATTATCATAAAAATGGCCCTGTGGATAATCAACCTGCATAAACTGCTTATATAAGTTGCATATGTGCTAGATGTTGGAGTCATGGGCATTGACTGTGTTGCCTGCTGCCATATTGTATATTATACCCTGTGCTTTGCAGACCATCTGGCAGTTGATGGACTGCAATCCCTTTCTGTTGATATACCATTGTCCATGTTCCTATCTGTCAGTGCTTCCCAATACCTCAGGGAAATGGGCTTTGCCATAAAATGCTTGCATGGTGTTGCTTCTTTCCTCTGCTATGAAAGGAAATGACATATGTTCTTTCACATGATGTAGCATGGCATTGAAGGTCCAGTGAAGTGACAGTGTCCCTCAGTGATCACTGTAACTAATATTTCCAAAGCTACACATACATTGATGTCAAAAAGAATGGGTACTCTATTCATCACATGAGCCTGCATATGGTGACCCATCCTGATCAGCTCCTGCATAGTCCCTTTCTCCAGAAGTTGGTAGTCCACTATCCACACACTAAGCAGTGACTACTGGCAGTGAGAACTCCCTCATGCAAATATATAAATACTAAATAAATAGATACTCTGCACATGTTTTCACAGTCTCCTCCCCATAACTCTAGAATTTTATTGTGATCAGCAACTCTGCTTGTAGTGTGTCATTGTACAAAACACACACTCCTCTGAATTGTGCCCCATTTTATTTGCATTTTCCATTAATCAGATTTTAACAATGTTTCTCATTTCCATGCCATTATACCATCATTTGCATATTAAACTGGTTGTGGTATTTCTCTACCTATCATGTTCATGATACATTTGCCTCTGAATCGACCCCTCCCAGTTAGTGGCTGCTTTTCACACAAATTCACCTGTTGCAATGTGTTATATATTTCTGAATCCCAGGGTTGGTGTTTTATAATCAGTTCATTGTATTATTTAATATATCCATATTTGATTAAGCATTTTTGGATACATTATCCCATATTATTTCACATAGTTCTTTCCACTTTTCTGTCTAAGATGAATCTAACCATATTACTGCTGTTATAATATATAAACAAGTATGTATGTTTCTATGTCTAGAAAACCTATTCCACTCTGATCGCATGACTGAATATGATATTTAATAGGTATTCATGTTTTTTTAGTGTGCCAGAAAAACCTAACAAAAAGATTAAACATTCCACTTATTTGGTATGATTGTAGATTCACTGACATAGCTTGTGTTATAAATAAAAATGTTGGGGCTAAGATACTTTTAATTATCCCCCCAAAAAAAGAAGAAAATTTTATTTCGTCTTTCTATAATTTTCTTAATATTTTCAATAATTTTATTATAATGAACTGTTGCTATCTTATCAGATTCATTGGTGAGACAAGGATCTAAATATCCTAATTCTGTTTTATCCCAACTAAGTTTTTATGTTCAAACAACAGCAAACAAGATGTATATATATAAACAACAAAGACTATCAGTGAGTCCCAGCTCTACCTTCCAATAAAATTTATTTCGTTGAACAGTTCCTTCTCTAGCGCCTCGGCCAACAGCCTTTACAGAGTAAAACAGTAAAACTCATAAAACACTTGCAATATAACAGTAAAACTCATAAAACACTTGCAATATAGTCTTTGTTGTTTATATATAAGTTTTTATGTTGTTTTTATGGATGAATGTTTTGATTTATAAAAATAATGTGTGAGTGGATTAATGCATAAGACATCTAACTTTAGATCAGATGATTGCAAATGAGAGTTCCATCATGGTCATAAAAATGCAATTCTGTATGGCAGCTATCACAGAGCTATCAGCTGTTAGAATGTTTGCTTACTGTGTGACTCTGAGCAAGTCATTTAACCAGACAGTGCTTTGGGTCTTTTGGTAAATTGGGATAGGCTCCTCAGTGATGTCCAGGACCACAAGCCTAGCAACTACCTGTATAAGCCTATAACATAAGTTTTACATTGGGTAAATTTTAGATCTGAGTTTTTATTTTACCTAATATAGATCATGTGTAATACAAAAACATATTCATACCCTCTACGGTTAACAAAATATTGGGTCTACTTTAGTTCACAGAAAGATATTTTCAGTGAAGACCTCTTTGACACCTAATCAGTGAAAATCACCTCTGCAATTTTCAGAATTCTGCCAGGGCAATGAAGTAGTTGGCCAACTACACAAATTTGCCCTTTTCTCCACTGTAGTGCAATCTTGGAGTTGGTATATATAGTTAGAGGATTGGGGGGGGGGGGGGATGGGACGTCCTCACACTGGCCCTGTGAAAATTCCACTAATTGCGGAAATGATTTTCGCTGATTAGGTGTTGATGAAGAAGTGCTCGCTGAAAACATCTTTCTGTTTATTAATGTAGACCCAAAATATCATTAGTAAATGCTACCATTTTAATACCTTCTATCTTATCTGGTTAGCGCAGTAGTGCAATGGTTAACATTGTCGCCTCACAAGAAGAAGTTCTCTAGTTCGATTCTCAGCTGGGGTGCTTCTGTGCAGTTTGCATGTCCTTCCTGCATTCATGTGGGTTTCCTCTGGGAGCTCCAGTTTCCTCCCACATTCCAAAGACATGCATCTGAAGTGTTTCTCACCAGGCCTCTGCTGAAGATAGGCTCCTTCCTAGTTGGACCTTCCCAGTAAACAAATGTTAAATACATAACAAATAAATAAATAAATTATTTAAGGGTTATATAGCTGCTGCAAATAACAATGGGGATAATAGACAGCCTTGTTTAGTTCCTTCTGTTAATTTTATTGATTGAGAAGTATAAACACATATCTTCATAGATATAAAAAGTGTTTTGATATACATATGTTAATAGGATAATAAAATTATTTGGAGAATAAACATTTTAAATATGCCCCAGCATTAAATCTTTTTTTCAATTCAGACTAATAATAACTATTTTTATTAGTGTTAACACAATGAAATACAGTATTAATTGTGTTAATATAGTCATGTCAATAAATCCAGTTTGATCGTCATCAGTTATTGATGATCTGTTTGTTAAAATAAACATAAATATTTGTTAATCTGAGCTAAGAGGAAAATTGTCTATATGAAGAACAAGTATTAGAGCCCTTATTCTTTTCTAAAGTTGAGGCAATTAATGACTATTTCTAATGGAGTATACAGCAGGAAATGTGTAATATAAAGAAAAATTTTTTTTAATTCAGGGGATAATACTTTCTGATTGATATTTATTATATTTCCAAATGTTATTATTAAAACTGATTTAATCAGTTTTTAACATTCTTATTAGATGTTTTACATTTCATATTGTCTATTAAAATAGTTTAATTATGATTTACCTGTATTATCATTATCCTGTTTATTTAAATTATCATTATATTTTTAAATGCTCCAAGAACTTTTCTAGTTCAATAAAATTTTTATTACGTCTTTGAAAATGTATACATTTGATATGACTGGCTTTTGCTAACATTTTGGATCTTATTTCTAAGTCTATGTAGTCATTTTTGTGTGACACAATAAGAATGCGACTTAATCTTCTCCTTAGTAATTTTTATTTTATAATTTAATATTTTTGATATTCCCAATTTATTTATTTATTTGTTAAAACAGCAAATTACCATATAAAACAGCCTTTAATAAGTCACATAATGTTATGTTAATACAGTTTCCATTATTGTTGATGTCCATATCATCCCTTTTTTCATTTACCATTTCTGAAATTATTTAAATTTTTCATGTGGGCTGGTATTCTATTTATAACAACACATTTTCTTTGATTTAATGTTAGCATAAAAGTTATAGCATTATGGTCATCTAATGAACAAGGAATCAGATTAACTATATCTAGTTTAAATCATAAGCAATACAAACTCTTTCAAGTCTAGACTGAACCCCAAATACATAAATGTAATTTGTAAAGTATAAAGTCTCAATGTAATCATGAATATCCTTCAGATTTAACAAATCTATGAATTTGTAAAGCCTTGGTCTTTAGTTTTACTTATATCATCTTTACTTAAAAGACAATTGAAGTTTCCTCCCAAAGTAGACTCCCATTCATATTTTAACTAATATATCTGTGTATACCAGCATATTTATATATTTCTAGTTTACTTTGACTTTTAGTATAAACTGATGTAGAATTATAATTAACTATTTGATATTTTTGATATTCAATTATTAACATTGAACGCATTCCTTTTGTCTTCTGTAAAAGAAGACATAATTGTAGACTTTCCAGAACTTGCTGTTCATATTCTTTTCTTCTTAAAGAAGAATGTGTTAACACTGAATATTTATTACAATAAATAGATAAATATCACTTTCTAATAGGTATGTACCTTGTAAGAAAATGTATTTATTTATAGATATTTATTTTTGCTTCCTTATTACCACAGTTGAGACCATTAACATTTGATGAAATAAATTTAAATGTAGACAACTATTTTATAAATTTCACATCATGAACTAAGTCTGATCTGTGATCTATTTAACATCTTTTTGTGTTAATGAATGTGTTGATTTCATAAGAAGTTTATATTTGTCAAAAATATCTATAACCACCATTAAATTATATGAAGAAAGATTTAAATAATCAAAATGATTTAGACTAATTATATCTTGCATAGGATCCTATGTTTCTGATATGAGTAAAAAGATTATTCAAGACACTCCTTAATTTTTCTTTAAACCTTCTAATTTTATCAAATGTCTTTCAGTTGCTGATGCATTATACTGGAATTGGTTCCTATGTTGTATTTTATTGGACTCACTTAAAATGATATAAAAAGAGTATCATGCATCTAAGAAAATAGTATTTATAACATATAAACAGACAAGAGAACTACAACCATTTGAGTTTATTAGGTGTCAACTATATATCTTAAAGAAAGTCTATGTCTGTTACTCAGAACAACATTGACAACTGGATGGCTAATAGTCAGTTGGCCATGTTCCAAATGAGTTGGTCTCCAAGTAAGTCTGCCCTGATTCTAAAAGACTTGTTGTCAGTGTAAGTGACTTACTTTGGTGTAAGGCCCATCTATAAACAGGTTTACTATGGGGACTAGATTCCAAAATACCTGCTCTCAGCCTGCTGTCACTATTAAGTGGTCACGTACTACCATGCAGCGTAGAGGAACAGATCAACTCAAACTCAAAGAATGGCTGATGCAGTATCCAGCAAGTCAACCAAGAATAACAGGGAGCAAAATGTAAGGTATAAAAAAACAAACCAATTTATTCAAAATAAATAGCCAGGTGCTTTTGTCTTTGTCAAGATGTTAGAACTTCATCAGAACCATGAAACAAAGCAAATCACATGACTTATAAAGGCCAACAAATCGCATGATAAATACTGATAAAAATTGAAGGTGCCAGTGTCCCAGCTGATTAAAAACTTTGAATACTGAGTACATGAGTAAACATATATAAATATAATATTTAAAACATATTGCAAAGATTCTAAAAATTTGTAGTAGTTGATAAAAAGTGAAATAAGATGAAAAAAATAATGACTGTATATATATCACTGAAATATATGTTCAACGCTCTGAAATGTCGGCAAAAGGAAAAGTGAAAGTCACATTTCATGTATAAAAGAGAACCCTGCAGCTTGACTTGTGATAAGAGTGAAATAAATAATTACAGCCAGAGCTCAGCAACTGCTCTTTAGCTTAGTAGTTCTGAGCTTTGCCTAGGGAAACCAATAATAGTGTCTCAAGGCTTGTTAGTAAAAGTTTGTTTTTAAGACCTTTGTGATCCTGTCCTATTAGATATAATTCAATGCTGTCTATACAATTAACCAAAGTAATATCCTTTGTTCTAAAGTTAGGAAGCTGTTTAGCTCTTAGTAAATTGCCACTTCAACTGGCCTATCCAAGGTAAGAAAGTGAGTGTCTAGTGATCTTAGTAATGCCTGTCAATCTGTCAATCCCATGTCAAAGAGAGATGTAGATATATATTCCCATTTTCTTAGAAACTAAACAAAGGTGCTGAATTAACCATCAGAAAAGATAGGCAAGTAAATCAGTTCTAATCACATCAGAATAAAACAATAGTTGTTTTAAACTTACCAAGCCTACTCAGCCATCCAAAATCTGAAATGAATAAAATAATAATAGATAATTGTCATTTATAGAATGCAAAGTAAATCACATAAAAATTGATGTTGTTTTGGAATTTAAATACTTACATCTTTTCATTCCTGAAGAAAATGAAAGAGAAATTACAGTTTTCTTAGAGAACAATAAATAAAATGTAGCTTTTCTGTTTTATTTTTGAAATTATATTTAAGCAACAGCTTTTTACTCACTTGTGACATCTGCATTTAAATACAAGTTATCTTTCTTCAGTAGAGCTGCAATGGTAAGCAATGAAAAGTGAAGTGAGGATTTTAAATAACTACTCATCAGTTACCAATGGAGGCCAGTGAAGCTCAGCAACAAAACTGTTAGACCAGACATATTTTTATTTTATATTTCAACCATTTATGTCTCTCTTGCACATTTCTTATGTTATGTTTACTTAATGACAAGGTTCCCCAACACTCTAAACATCATTTAACTATTTCTGTTATGCATTAATATCAATGTTGTGCCTGTTTAATCTCTCTCAGAATAGATCTTTCTTCTTTGTCAAATGTCACTTTTTTGCCATCCACGAACATGGATGATTTAGGACATGAATCTACCAGTCAATCAAACTTACAGAAAACCAGTATAATAATTATTCCTAAATCACTGAATTATAAACCAGTTGTTGCTGAAATACCCTACATTATCCAGTTTTCATTTTAAACAGGCTTTCTCTAATTTCCTTCAAGTATTGAACCGCAACTTGAGAGCCCCAACTGGCAAATATAAAAAAGAGGAGAAATAAAAACCTGTCCTCGTCCATTTAGATTTAAAGTAAAGGCATTATTTCTATTTACTTCCTGTGACAATTCAGTTACATAATGGTTATTTTCTGATATAACAGTAAAGCAACCCTCACCACCAGTTTACTCTTTTTTTAGCATAGTTTGTATAATTTAGCAAAATATAATTAGAAAACATTTTAGTTTGATCAGGCCTTTCTTCAGAACATCAATATTTTATAAAAATAATCAAATAAGTGTGTTTTACCATAGTATTTATTTCCCTAAACTGTACACTATTATAAGACAGTGCTCATACAGACATACAAACCTAAAGATAATTTACTTTAATCACTCAAGCTAGACGGAATATATTTGCCTGTAAAAAATCCACAGATACATGGAAAGACAACATGCAATCTCTATTCAGACTGAAAATGCGGTCAGAATTCCCTGATCCAGATAGTTATAAGAGCATTCCTACCACAGCACCTTTATAATACTAAAAATCATCTCTTCCCATTCTTTTTGCCACAGCACTGATCAAGCTGATCTCAGATTTAATTGTTTTCCACGTTCCTCTGACTTGTGCAGCACTATTTGTTTTTAAGAATGGATATTTACTAGTAAGAACAGCATAGCAAGCAGCAGTGAATAAACATCAGATTAAATAAACAGAAACATTCAGCTATGTAAAAGTTATTAACATTATGATTTTAGCATTAGGCAGTACTATGTCAGCCGACTACAAAATCATGTAATTTTCATCTGCCATTTCCATGACGACTTTTACCATTTCAAAGTGTCATAATTCCAATAACAGACTCATTTATCACTTGCGTTTGTATTCCCAGTTATCTAGAAGCATTTTTGTAAGAATGCTCACATTCATCTATTCAAATATTACTTATTACCCAGACACTTAGTTCACATTTATATATGAACTTACCCTCTTTTACTTTGACTAAATTTTACATGTATGCTCTTCCTTAATCATCATTACTATACTCTAGACTTGTTTTGATCATTTTCCATATAATATGCATATAATATACCCTAAAAACAACATTTCCAAAGAATGAAATCAACACAGCCGTTCCCAACTGTCAGGCCACAGGGCACATCCAGGACATATGGCCACTGCATCACACTTATGACATCATACATTAACTCCAGCTCCAGCACTAGCTAGCTCCCCAAAACACTGAACCAATATTACCTAGTCATGTAATAATCTTCTGGCATTTCCACTATCAAACTTCCCCAGTAAGTTGTAACACAAACATCAACCAAGAAAAACACATTGTCTAATACATACTATTAAAAGACAGAATAACAATATCTTATAAAAATCACAGACACATCATAACAAAAATGTTGTTCAGTGACAACTAGTATAATAAAATGTGTGTGCGCCATACCAATTCCACCCGAGCTACTCAACCTAGTGACCAAATAATGCCCACCAACTGATGAGGGAACTCCCATCTTATTCCAGCACTGCCATCTCTTACTGACAATAATTACATTTTGAAATTTCCTTTTTCATATCCAGTCAGAATTGCAATTTGTGAGCCACATGGTGCACATTTTATTTTCCACCATTCCTCATTCTTATTTTAGTTAAATTCTTACCACTCTTAGTCCTCCTTTTGACTAGTAGTAACTAAGAACATCCTTCTTTTCTTCGCTTACTTTTTCACCATTTGCCTACATTTTCTTCTGCTTTGTACTTTTCCTTACCATGTGTACAAATCTTCTAGCTAGCATCCTTTTCTGCCTCTTGCCCCGTGTCTTACATTTTCTGTCAATTATACTTTACAGCTCTGTTGTCATTAATCTTATAACACTAAGTTATTTTCCTCTGTCCCTACAGGGCACATGTCCATCAGGTACACTCACACAACATATAGCTCATACTTGCCCTTTTTGTCATGTACCGCCAACATACTGATTTTGTTTTCCTTCAGTCCTGATATAATATTTTGGATATGAAATACTATCTGTGCACCACTTGTGGTGTTTGATCTCCCACCCTCATGTATTTATCCATCTGCAGTGTTATTTTGAATATTTCACCATTCAGCTTCACCACCTGCCACCCCTTTTCCTTTACCCATCCTTTCCTTATGGCTTTCTCTACTTTCCCTCTTGGATCTTTGTAAAACATTATGGGTTTTCCTTTCACTTTTTTAATTCACCCTACAGTGTTCTCCTTTCTTTTCTCTTCTTTTATTTCTTTTCCTAGGTTTCTATTGTACTGCAGTTGTTACCTTTCCTTATAGTTCAGTTGTTAATACTGTTTCTCTGTCCTTAGTGCTACTCTTTCCTTATACTTTTCTACAAGTCCTTTTGCACCCCCCCCAGTTCTCATTATAGTTTTGCTATTTTCTCATCATGTTGCCTCCTTTTCCATCCATCCTCTGCCATAGTTTTCCTCAACTGCTGCTTCTGTTCCATCCCACTAATGCTTTCCCAGTTCTGTCTTGTCTGCAGTGTTCTCCTACATTGTCTTCTCTGGCAGTGTTTGCAACCATTACTTCCTTTCTTAGACTTTCCACTTGTAGCATGTCTGTCTCCTCCTCAACTTCTCCCTAGCACCATCTGTCCTTATTGTCACTGCTTCTGCTGCATGGTCTGATATGTAATGTTCCTGTATTTCTTTCTCCTACACCCATTTTAGGATTTCTTCTTTCCCTAGAATACTGTCCAGGTTACTGGCTTGAATCAGACAATTTCTGGTAAACGTGTTATCCCTCGTTTTGAGAATGCCTTTCCCTTGATATGCCCTTCCACTCTTCTTCTTTCACATTTGTTTCTAAGTCCCTTTGCACCTTTATGCTGAACTCTCTTGCCAAAGGGCTCATCATTTTTGGGGTCTAGTGGGTGACACTAAAATCCCCTCCAATGATTTCTCTTCCATCTTTTTTCACCTAATTCTGCTCTTCAAAGAATGTGATATGAAAGCCTTTTATATCCTTGTTTGGAAAATACAGGTTCTCTATTGTCCATCACTTCCCATTTACTCCTGATGCATCTTCTCACACAGACAGACAAATGACCCATCTTCTCACACAGATAGAGTGGTGAGAAAGGGGTCTAAGGTGCGAGTCCAGAGCCACAAATGTGCAAGTGATGAGTGTGCATTCCTAGTCCAAGTGTGGATGTGAAAGCTCAGATAAGCCATGGATATTCCCCCTTATGCTCCTAAGGCTAGGTTGCATTTGGCAAATTGATTACTGAATCAGTTTTCAGTGCACTTTTTTCATACTTTAACTTGTTGAGTGCCAGTGATGTAACCTGAGGGACCACCCCCTCTGATAAACATCTAACCTATAATGGGGTAGTGGAGCAGAGCTAAGGTTCATAACTCCTCACCCTGCTTTTTTGCACCTTTGGAGTCAGTATGTGTCATTACAGAGCCATAGTTAGGGCAGGATGACAGGAGCAG